>NW_028237821.1:0-120476 GCF_034619465.1 Leptosomus discolor
GGGCTCTGCCCAGGGAGCTCCTTCTGGGCGAGGTGAGAGCTGTGGGATTGGGCAAGCTCCAGCAGCACCCACAGTAGAGAGAGCCCTGGGATGCAGCTTGGGCTTTTTTTTTTTATTATTTGTCAGCAGTTTCATACGGAGTGTTAAGGGGTGATGAGAGGGTTCTAAAACACACAGCTTTTTTAACTGACAGTTTTGCTGTGGTTTTGTTCTAGGTTGTCCTGGGTTACAGTGCAAAATGTGCCAAAAGAAAAAAATATTCTATTACCATCTTCAGGAGCTGTTGAGACCAGGTGGGGCGGTGCTCTCTGCCTCCCCCCCCCGGACTATCTCCTGTTACTGGGCACAACAATGCCTTATCGCCTGACTCATCGATAACTCGCTCCTGGACTATCTCCTGTTAATGGCCCATCAAGGAACTGCCTCACGACTCCCCATCCCATTGTGAGATGCTCCGCCCGGGGGTGGGGGGGGCGGGGGGGAAGGAGCCAAGCAGTCCATGCCAAATAAAAACAGAGATTTTGAACACCCTAGCAGCCTTCTTCCAGTGGATTCCCAGAGGAGCTTTTCCCCCCACTGGAGTTCCAGAGGACAAGAGCTACCTACCTACCACTGGACCTTCGGAGGAAGACCAGACTCTTTTACCTGATTGCTGCTTCCACAGAACTACATCCATCGCTTCAGGAGGACTGCAGCCAGCATCTTATCGGACTGCTACTGCCACCCTAACAGGGTGTCAGGTTGTATTCCTGACTCTGTCAGTGTAAACCAGTGGGTTGTTTGTTTTTTCCCTGCCTTGTGTTTTATATATATATATATATATATATATTAGTAAAGAACTGTTATTCCTATTCCCCGTATCTTTGCCTGAACGCCCGTTAATTTCAAAATTATAATAATTTGGAGGGAAGGGGGTTGCACTTTCCATTTCAAGGGAGGCTCCTGCCTTCCTCCACAGACACCTGTCTTTCAAACCAAGACATAGGTGCACTGGATTTTCCTGGAATTCTGAACTTCCTGCAGGATGGCAACTTGTTTTTTGTGACAAGGGTTTGTGATCCCATTTCCTTTCCTAGGACTGAAGGTGAGATTATCGAGTAGCATGAGGATGTGCACCACATCTGCACCTGTCTATGCCCCCCCCATACCCCTGTCTCTGCCTTCAGGTGGGGTTTTTCCCATGCCACCCCGATCTTTGTGGCCTTGACTCCCGTGTGTGTGCCTGGCCCTACTTGTCATGTCCCTGCCTCCCATGGGCCTGCCTTGCCTGCTTTTTTTCATGGTAGGGATGGACAACGACAAGAGTATATGTAAGAAGGCAGTCTTTATTAAGTTGCAAAAACCAAGATGGCTGAGATGGTGCAGCAGAAAAAGCGTACCCTTTTATAACCTTTCTTATCTGTCCACCTGTTCATGCACTAAGGCTGCTAAAATGATTCGCTCAATAGCTTTGTCCATTCACCTCCATTCACATAATGATTGGCTGGAGCTCCTACTGTATTTCTCACTGTACCTACTGTTCTCTTGCCAAGTTTCTGCTCTGTGGTATTACTTGCTCAGTCTCTTCTTGCTCAATCTCTTATAACTTCCTCAAACTTGTTTACAACATTCTTCATCCACTTCTTCTGTCTTTTCAAGGGTATACTGGAATGCTGTCAAGGTCAACTTCATCTTCCTCAATCAGGTTATCCCTGACAGATTTTTGTACCCACTTTATGGGTGTGCATAGCTCACACCCTATCCTCCCCCTGTGCACCTGCCTTCCTCCCCCCCCCCGCCCCCCCACCATGGGTGTGCCTTGCACCTGCCTCCCATTACCATGTTTTGTGTCCCCCTCCCCTTGTCCCTGCTCCATGCACCTGCCTTGCCCCCACCACTACAAGAACTGCTGCTCCAGATGCAAACTGTTTTAAACAAACTGTTTGCATTCCAAACTTCGCTCTGGCACTTCCTTGGGCCCAAAATGCCATCACCAGTAGATATCAGGGGGAATGAGGGGCACCCAGCAGGGACACCCTGAAGTCTCATGGTTTCCATCAGGCTTTCCCAAGGGCAGGGGTGGGTGGGAGAGTGGAAAAGCAGTATTGCTTTTTACATTTTCTTCCTACATCTCCCTCTTCAGAGCTCCTTGTCCCTGGGTGCTTGTTCTTGCCTGTGGCCCCTGTTCCTGATGGGCTCCAGGTGTGGCCAGTGGGGCTAATAACAGGGCCGGCCCTCCTGTGGGCTATAAAGGGGCTGCCTGAGGGAGCTGATAAAGGGGAACTGGCTGAGGAGGTAGCTGGAGCTACCTCCAGAATGGAATGGCTGGTCCCTGTGGTAAGGAAGGATCCCCCTGAGCTGTCCATGATGGAGCAGACCACCAGCACACATTGCTGGCAGCTTGGTGCCTGCATCGGCTGTGTGTGTGAGCCGCTGGCCAGCCTGGCGGTGGAGGGGAGTTGAGAGAAAAGTGTTGGGGTGCTGAAGATCTGAGCTGGTGCCAGGAGCTGGGGTGAGTCACACGTTCTCCTGTGTGTGTCCCGGTCCACCTCTGCTGCCCTGCCTGCCGCTCCTTCTGCTGCCTGGGAAAGGGCTGCCCAGGGATGGGGAGGGCCAGCAATGGCTTTCTGTCCTGGCCCCTTTGCTGTGGGAGCCTGATGGACAGCCTAACACCTTCCTGATTGCACTGGGGCTTCCCCTCAAGCCAGGGGGAGAGGCAGGGCTGGAAGAAAGTGGAGGCTGAGATGGGGTGCGAAGTCAGGGAAAATGTGGAAGTCAAGACGGGGGTGGAAATGGTGTCACTTTTTACATTGTCTTTGTAAGGCTCCCTCTTTTTGTCTTCCTGACCCTATGTGTTAGTTCTTGCCTCTGTTTCTTTTCCCCTATTGCTTTACAATATTTCCCTGTCCCTTGTCTTGTCCCTGCCTTGTGGTCCTGCTGGTCCCTTTGGCCTCTCTCTCCTGCTCCTCCTCGCTCTTATGTATTCCTCCATCTCTCCCTGGGTTTTTTGCTCAGTGTCCCAGTACTCCTCTCTCTATGCTACTGTCCTGCTCCCTGTCCCTCTCCTGTTTGCAGCATCCCGTTTACTGGCTGCCTGTCCCCCACCTCTTCTCTACCTTCCTCCTGCTTTTTCCCTTCTCTCCTGCTGCGTTTGCTGTGTTTGCACACCGAGCCTTGTAGCCAGCTCAGTGCCAGGATTTGTTCTGGGCAGAGGTGAGTAAACTTTTCCTGCCTCCTCTGTGCCCCTGGATGGTATTCAAGCCCCTGGGTGCAGAGCTCGTGGCTGTGGGCAGGTGCCGGGGAGGGGGCCATGTGCTGTGGGGCTTTGCCCAGGCACCTGTTCCTGATGGGCTCCAGCTGGGGCAGGTGTGGCCACTGAGGCTAATGATGGGGCTGGCCCTACTTTGGGCTATGAAGGGGGCTGCCTGGGCATGCCTGCCTGCAGGAGCTGGCTGAGGAGTCAAACCAAGGGGCTTCCACAGGCAACTGTCTCCAGCTGGTCCCTGTGGCAAGGAAGGATCCCTCCCACCCATCCACAACAGAGAATGCCACCATAACACAGCACCAGGACCTTGGCGCCTCTGTTGGCTGCACACGTGTGAGCTGCTGCATGTCCAGGAAACCTCGTGAGAGAAGTGCATTGAGTCACCCACCGCCTGCTCCTAAGGTCAGGCAGCTGGCACTGTGGAGGAGGAAGGGGCAGAGACAGAGAGAAAAGCCTCGGGGCGGTGAAGGTCTGCCGTTGTCACCAGGAGCCACGTGTCCCCTCGTGTGTGTCCAGGGCCATCCCTGCCCCGGTTCTCTGGATCTCTGCCTGCCTCCTTGCCTGTCCCTGCCTCTGTCTGCCTTTCAGGCTGTCTAGTTCCCCAAAGCTTTTTGCTCTTTTGCTAGCATTGCCCTGTAAAGTGTCACCTTCTACCTTTCCTTTCTATGTCGTTTCCTTCCTGGCACCCCACGAGCTCTGTTCTCATTCTGCCCTATTGCTTGTGAAAAGGGCATTTCTAGGTCTCCCTCTCTCCCTGCCTCCATTTATCCAGGTCCCTGTTGATTGTGGGAAGTGTGGTGGGTTTCCACTAGCGCTTTTGTTGTATTTTCTTCCTCTGGTTGAGGAAAGGAAGTGATGGAGCACCTTGGTGGGCACTCAACAGCCAGCCAAGGTCAACCCATGGCAGTTTGCTTCTACTGGGCTCTCTGTTCCTGTTTTTTCCTCCTTGCATGTTTCTTGTACCCCATTGCTTTTGAAAGTTTCTACCTCTCCGTTCCTGTCTTTTAACTTCTCACTTAAGTCTCTTGAACCCAGTCGCTTTTTAAATTTTCTTGCAACCTCTCTCTTGCTCTCCCCCTCCCTGACCTAATTTTAATTTCTTGCCTGTTTCTCGTATCTTGTTGTTTTTCACATTTTTGCCTGCATCCCTTTACGCAGGTCCATATACCTATTCTTTTAATTCTTGTACCCTTTCACATTTAAAATATTCTTTCTGCTTTTCCCTCTGTCCATCTCCCTGACTCTAGTTCTTAATTCTTCCCTCTGTGTCCTCTACCCAACCACTTCTTCAGTTTTGCTTCTTCCATCTGTCACCCTGCCCCCATGTGTTATTTCTTGCCTGTGTTTCCCGTACTCCATCGCTTTTTGAAATATTTGTTCTACATGTGTTTCTATTTGGCTCCCTGTTTCTATTTTTAATTTCTTGCCTATGTTTCTTTTTCCCTGTTGCTTTAGAATTTGTCCCCGGCCCTTGTTTTGCCTCTGTCTCGTCAGTCCCTTCTGCCTCACTCCCCATCTCTCCGATTTGTCTCTCGGTCCCTATTTTCTGGTGCAATCTCTCAGCTCTCCTCTCTACACCCTTGTCCCCCTCTCCAGCCCTCTCTTGTTCATGGTGTCCCATTTTCTGGCTCCCTCTCCCAATTTCTTAATGCTTTCCCGTGTTTCTTGTGCCTCACTGCATTGCAATTTCTCTTTCTCATTTTCCCTCCCTCTGGCACCCTGTCCCTCCTTTTTAATTCCTCTCTCTGTCCTGTATGCTCTCACTTAAAAAAAAAAAAAAAAAATTCTTCCTCAATTTTCTTCTATCCACCTCCCCGACCCTATTTTTAAATTATTTCTGTTTCTTGTACCCTGTTGCTCTTAAAGATTTCTATCTACTTTTATCCCACATCCTGTCTTTATTTTTTAATTATGCCTTATCTTTCCTCACCACCATCCTTTTAAATTTTTCTTTCTCTGTCTCCATTTTTGTTGGCTGTCACTTTCTGTATTTTTATATCTTTCCCCTTTATTTCCCTAATCCCTATTGCTTACACTGTATTTTCTACATCTACTCTTTGCTTTTTGATATCTTAAGTTTTAACTTTTTCTTTTTCTTCAGTGCCTTTGCTTTACAGATTTTTCTTTCTACTTCTCCATTACTATTTTTATTTTTTTCCCTTATTTCCTTAATCCCCATCGCTTTTAAAAGTTTCTGTCTACAGCCTTGCCTGTCTGTGTTTCACTGTCATGGTTTGGCTGGTCCAGAATCACAGCCCAGCAATGCTCAGCAGGCTGTTAGCAGTTTGAGTCAGCTACAGGTGTAGCCCAGACCACTGTGTCATGCTCAGTATAAAGGGGGAAGGTTTGCTGAGGAAGGGGATCTCCCGCGGGGCTCCTGCAGGGCTCTCTCCTTTCCCTGCTTCTCCTTGCTCCCGAGGACCCCTCTCCTGTCGATCGTGGCTGCCGCACGTTCATTTGGCCCAGTGTAACTTTGCATGCCTCTGTTGGTAGTGGTGCTGTCTCGTTAAACCCGATTTCACTTCGACCCGCAGGTCTCCTCCCCTTTTCTCGACGCCCCTCCCTGGCTAGTGAGGGGTCATCGGGGGACAGGGCAGCTGTTGCAGTGTAGCCCCGGATACGGGCTGGAGGGGCACGTTCGCTGCCTTTTCTGTCCATCGCCCCCGGATTTCCTCAGAGCCCGCGCTTCTTAAATGGGCTTTCTGCGCGTTTCAGTTCGCTTTGCGGCGCTCTGCTGCCACCATGCGGCCAAGGGCAGGTACTGCAGCCCCGACCCGCGGTGTCGTTCGCTGTTTCCACGCTGCCGTTCGCCCGCAGCGGCCATGCGACACCGCGGGGGCTGCCTGGCGCCGTCTGCTGCCTCCCGGTAAGGCAGCCCCGCTGCCGCTCCGCCCCTCGCCCTCTGCCCGTTCGCGCGCCGGCTCCGGCCCCTCCGGCGCGTCGGTGGTGGGCGGGGCAAGCGCGTGCCGGGCAAACGCGTGCCCGGCAGCAGCACGGCGGCGCGCCGGGGGAGGGCCGAGGCCACCGGTGAGGCGAGCGAGTCATCCCTTTCGGCGGGTGCGCGGGGTCTCCTGGTCGCCGGCCGCCCGGAGGTGCCGTCCCGCTCCCTCCTCCCGCCCCTGGTGCGCGTGCTTTGGCGCTGCCCAGCGGTGCTCCCGCCCGCCCAGGGGTGTGTCTTCCATGCTCCCCCCGCCCGGCAGGGGGCGCGCTTTGCCGCATCCCCCGTTCTGGTGGGCGCGTGTTCCTGCATCCTGTCGCGCCGCCGGAAGCGTCACTTCCGCCTCTCTCCCCGCCCCTCCGGGGCGCGTGGCTTCCTGCACTCTCCGGTGCACCGCCCGGCAGTGCGAGTCGCGGCAGGAGCGGCGCGGTCACCGAACGTTGCGGGGCTGGGGCTGCGGCTGGGGCTCTTCTGGCTCGGGCTCCGCCGGGGGAGCGGGTGAGTGGGGAGCGGGCGATCGACCGGTGGGTCCCGGGGAAAGCCGTGAGGCGGGCGGCCAGGCCGGCGGGGCCCGTGTCGGAGGCGCGGAGCGGGGCGGGGGAGGCTGCGGGCGGAGCCGCGCCGTGTGGGAAGAAGCGGGGGGGAGCCGCGCCGTGGGGGGGAGGGTGGGGAGGGCGGTGTCCCCGCAGGGCCTGAAGCCGGGCAGGCGCCTCTCGCGGCACGGCGGGAGCGGCGGTCCCGGGGCGCGGCGCTGCTGGGCTGCCCTGCCGGTGCGCCGGAGCGGGCCGGGCGGTGCTCGCCGGTGTCTGGGGCGGGGCGGCGGGGCCTGCTCAGTGCCGGGCAAAGGGGACGGAAACGGGCCGGCTGGGGCTCCAGGGGGCCCTGCCCGGCCCCTCGGGCAGAACCTGGCTCGGTCTTCTCGCCGCTGGCCGGGCGACCTGACCAAGAGGTTCCTGTTCCGCCGCCTCTTCCCGGCGTCGCGTTCCGCGTCCCACGAGGGAGATCCCGCGCGGGCGGATGCGGTCGGTGCTTGGGCGATGGCCCACGTGGGGCTGGGGGAGCGCGGAGGGGCCAGGGCGAGTGGAAGGGCCCCGCCGCCCCTCCCCACCCAAGCCCGGGGCAGAGAAGCTGGGGACAAAACGCCGTTAATGGAGCACGGTTCGTTCCCCGGGAGGTCCCTTGGGAGTCGAGAGTGTTTTTTTTTCCGGGCCGAGGAACAGACTTTCCTCCGTGGTAAGTGCAGAGCTGCCTGTTGCCGCCTTGAGAGTTTCTCTTCTCGTGGTTCACCCTGATTTTATGGGTGGGGTGGAGATGGCTTTTTATTTTTAGATGCCCGAGTACATTGTCAGTAACCTGTGGTGTGAGGACAGTGAACTCTTGAGCACCTAGATGCCGGTAGAAATGTAACCAAAGAAACAGGATGGACAGTGATGTTTAAACTTGGTTTATAGTCGATTTGGTTTTTTCATTAGAGTGTTGATGACTGCTTGTCCTGTGGTTCAGTCCACATGCTATTCCGTGGAGCCCTCAGTCTGGGACTTTTATGTGTTAAAAAAAAAAAAACAACTTGTCCTTCAAAAAAAAGGACTAGTCCTTCGTAGGACTGAGGTATAGACTTGGGGAGTCTCTTAAAGACGTGATCAGAATTAAAGCTGGATTTCACTTAACGTTGCTGCTGTTTGTCTTTGCTTTTGTTACTGTCCCCACCGCTCCGTCATGATTGGGAGCTCCGAATCATGCCCTTTTTTTTTTTTTTTCCAATTTGTAATGCCTTTCTCCCCCCTGCCCCTCTCCTAGGACTGTAGCGTACAGACCCTTCATTTAAACATTAGTTTGTTTCCTCACAATTGAGTTCTGATGATTGAAATCGCAGAAATTACACCTGTCTGTCTTACAGATTCAGAGTATTTCTGAACATGTACCCTCACAGACAAATGCTGTGGGGATACGCATCTTCTGCACTTCATCCTCCAGCAGGACAATCCGCTGAGACGGGGACGAGCTGTGAAGGGGCAGTTTCTGCAAGGAGGCAGTTGACAAGGGCAGGTGGGTCGCTGTACATTTTAAGGATAGTATTCGATTTGGGATGTCTAGGGTGAGGAAACCCTGGCTCTATGTAGGCTTGAGAAAAGGTGCGTAGTTATCTGTGTCGATCTAAGGAAGGGAGTTCTGGTGAGACTGAAGCTGCCAATGAGTCAGAAGGAGAAAAAAAAGAAAAAAAAAAAAAGACAGAAAGCACCCAGTTTTCTATGAAAACCAAAATCTCTAGTGGCCTGTCTCAACAGCTGTACCAAAGATGATGCAAAATGCTTTTTCCTCCACTCGGTTGTAGTCATTGCAAACCTTCGCCGAAATAGGAAGCTTTCGATTCCTAGCCCGCTTTGTGCTAAAAGGTGGCTTGTTTTTTTTTTTTTTTCCTCTCTCAGCAGACTATCAACTGGCATCATTTCACCATGGTGACCCTTTCTTCTGCCCTGGAGGTACAAGACTGGCCCAGAGGATCCCAAGTGGCCTACAAGGACAAGGTACGTCTGCCCCGTGCGTCTGCGTTTTTCCCCAGGTACTTGTAGTACGGACTTTAAAGTGAACGTGAAGAACGTGCCAGCTCTCCTTCTCTAGTTTTGATAGGAAGTGCTTCAGCAGAAACACTCAAAATAAGGTCTGTTCTGGAGCACGTTGTGCCTGTGTGAAGTGTACTCCCCTCCGTTTATTTGCTCTTCCTGAGAGCGTGCGTAGCTTTCTGTTTTGTGTGCTTGCTGAGAAACGATTCTGTGAGAATCGTATGGTGCTGAAAGGGGAAAGAAACTGTGCGTCAGAGTTTGGATGTTCTGAAGAAATGGACTGTGTTCCAGATAAAAGCTTTCTCCTTTTTCAGTCCTTAAGTGTTTAAAATATCTCATAGGGGTACGTGAAAACCTGACTGAGATACTGACATCTGTACTAAGAGCAATCAAGGTCGTGGGTTGGTTTTTTTTTTGTGTTGTGTTGTTTTGTTTTGTTGTTTGGGGTTTTTTTGCTTGTTTGGTGGGTTTTTTCCCCCCACCTCTCTCTGGCAAATCTTCCAGTCCTGTTTGGTAGCCTTAAGCATTGCAGAACTGGGTGGTTGATTTCTGCATTGTGTCGTCATCCCTGTCCGTCATGGTCCCATCTGTGTGTGTGTCGTGTGTGTGTGTGTGTCCCCAAAGTAAAATAGTATGGGGATCTCTTATCTTACTAATTTTTTATAAGTTTCATTTCTGATAGGAAAAAACCCCAAACAGTTCATGTTGTGTAATATACAAATGGACTTGCCTTGTTTAAACTGTAACCGCCCGCGAGCTTCAGGGTACGATTGAAGAGGGTGTTTAAGCAATTTGGTATTTCTTCTATGTGTTTAAAAAGAGAGGCTGCTGAATGTTATGGGTGGTTTTCCCCATATTTGGAGGGAGCACTCCAAAGTACTTTATTTCTGTCTGGCTTTCGGTGGTGCATTTCCCTGGCCATTGGGTGGCATCTCTCCTGGGCGGTGCAGCTGCCCAGATGTCCCTCCTAATGGTGTAATGCACAAGAAACCCCCCAGTCGGATGGGAACGGTGTATTTTGGAGACAGGTGATTTAATGGTATCTGCTTGCAGCTGGGTGAGTGCAGTTAACGCAAACATCAAATCAAATACTTTGGTAGTGTGAGCATTGTTGTTGGATGTACATGAACATCCACGTGCCTTTTCGGTATAAAGTGAACGACTGAGATTTGTTCTTTCTTTAAAGAACGTTTTAAACATGACTTTGTTATGTTTATTTAGAGTTTTACACTTCACTCTGCAGATTTATTGACTGAGCAAGCGAGACGTGCAGCAGCAGCGGCGGCGGCGCAAGGGCTGTAGCTGTTGTGGTGAGTCCGAGGATGGTACGAGGTCTTCCTGCGGTCTCACGGGTGGGGGGGGGGTGGGGGGTGTATCTCCCCCCAGGGGTGCTGTGAGAAAGGGACGAGACGTTTTCCAGCACTATCAAGGGTGTTTGCTTTTATGCTGAGAATGCTTTCAAAATTGTATTGATGAGTCTTAGTATTGATTTTTTTTTTTAATTTTTTTTTAAGCGTACCGATGGCTCTGGCTTTGAACAGATGTGTTGTAGTTTGAGCTGACCTCCTTTAGCTCAACTGCTATCCTATCCCTCATTCTCACTGAATTCTTCTGCTTTCTCCTGTGTTACTTTTCTCATATGCTGAGACATAACTTGGGATTTTTGTTCTTGAGCTGCCGTGTTGTGTCTGGTGCTGCTCGGCAGCTCCCCCTGCCCAGGTTTGCCTGCCGGCCGTTCAGCGTGCTCGCCCGGCGGCGCCAGCCCTGCGGCCGGAGGCTCCTGGCTCTGTCTCCAGCGGGGACCCGCGGGTGCTGCAGCCGGGGCTGTCCGGTGGGGAGAGTCCGGGGCCCAGAGGGTCTCCTCCCCGCTGTTCTGCCCGCCCCCCCCCCCCCCCCCCCATCCCTGTCGTCCGTCCCCCCGTCCCGTCCCCCCCCCCCCCAAGTGATTCCCATGGAGATGTTGCCCCATGCGAGGTTTTTGCGGGACGTTCCCCCGAACCCCCTGCCCTCCGACCTTGTGCCCCCTCCGCCCCACCATGCTCGGCACCGCCCTCCCACCGCCCCTCGGGTGCCGCCTGCACCCCCCGACTTGCCCCTCGCCCCCAGCCCAAGCTCAGACCCGCCCCTTCCCCGCTCCCGCCCCGCCGGGGGCGTGTCCTCCCGCCCCAGGGGCGCGGGGCCGGCGGGCGCTCGGCGCGCAACGCGCGGGGCTGCAGTGCCGGGGCCGCCCCGGGCACGCGCCGCCCGGCGGGCACTGCTGCCGCGCGGCCAAAGCGCGGTCCCGCAGCGCGGCGGTCGCGCGCCGGGCGTGGCCCTTCCGGCGCGCCGGCGGCGGCTCGCGCATGCGCGGTGCGCGAGAGCAGCATGGCGGCGGGTGAGGGGCGAGGTCGGCGGTGAGGCGAGCGAGCTCCTTCGGCGGGTGCGGGAGTCTCTGCTGGCCGCTGGCCGCCGGGGGTGGCGGGACGGGAAGCCTCAAGGCCCGTGCTGCGGCGGGCAGCCCCGGGGAGCTCCCGGGAGCTGGTGGGAGGGAAGAGGGGAAGGAGGCGGACGCCCCTCCAGGCGCCGGGTGCCTTCCCAACTCGCCAGAGCTCCCCTTGAGCCTTCCCCGGCCCCGCTGGCCCCGCGCAGCTGCCCCCAGCTCCAGCACCTCCCCTGCAGCCTGTCTCCCCAGGTCATCCTGTTGTGATGGCAGCAAGCTGGCCCTCGGATGCACTTGATTCTGCCTTAACGTGGATACCATTAACTGCAGTGCAGGGAAAAAGTGGCATCTCCAGAAGCTGCTGTGGAAGGAGGCGATTTGGCCGGGGATGATCTACGGTCATAATGGTCACTGATTCTCCTTGTCTCCCAGAGGCTGCACTGAGGGCACAGGTGTCCCTTCCTCCCCTGAGGATGCTGTTGTCTGCACCCGCCTCGGTCTTGCCTGGGTTGTCTCTGCCTGACCTCGCTCTCGTCGCGGCGTGGGGGCAAAAAGGGGCGGGCGGAGCACTTGCTGGCTGTGGGCAGTGGACAGGAGCTGCTGCGGCTGAAGCTGGAGAGGCCAGAGAAAGAAGAAGGAATCAGAGGCCGGCCGGCCGGCAGCTGCCTCCCGCCGCAGGCAAGCGGAGAGTCCATGTGCGTAACCCATGGCATGGTACGGCCGTGTGATGCATGAACGAGCGAGGCTACATGTCTAGGAAGCCTTGTCTCGCAAGAGTTGAGACAGCCATGTAATCTTTTAGGTGGAGAACCACCATGTGACCGGAGCTGCAGAAGAGGAAGGGAGGAGAGGAAGAGAAGGAAGCGTCTGAACGGGCAAATTCTCCTGGCAGCACTGAGAACAAGGGATGCGGTGAGTCCTGGGCCCTCGGGGCCCCATCGCCCCACTTGTGTGTCCCAGGCCCTCCCTATCCCTCCCCTGGCCCCCTGTCTTTCACATGGTGCTGTGATTTCCCCCTTGCCCGCCCCTGTCTTTTTTTTTTTTTTTTTTTTTTTTTTTCCCCCTCCCCTTTCTCAGTCTCTCTCTGTCCAGCTCCTGGTCTCTAATTTTAAATTCCCCTCTCTCTCTGGAAGCCTGTCAGGACTTTTCTCTGTCTGGCTCTCTGTCCCTGTTGTTTAATTCCTTCCTGTGTGCCCTTTTAGGCCTCACCATTTTTATTTGCTCGGTCTCTCTTGGTCCAGCACAAGATCCGGATTTTTTAAAATTCCTCCCTCTCTGCCCTGCAGCCTGTCGCTTTCGAAGTTCGTGTTGCGATTTCATTCCTTTTGCCGTCTCTCCCTGCTGGGATTTTTCAATTGCTCCCTGTCTGTCTCGCAGCCCGTTGTTGCTTTCTTGTTCTCTCTGTCTCTGTTGGGCTCCCTGTCCCTGTCTTGACCCACTTCTAAAAATGCCTTCCTCTCTGCCTCGTATGCATTGTTCTTGAAACTTCCGTTTCCCGACGTCTCTCTGTAGGTTGCTCCTGGTCCCAGATGTTTATTTCTTCCCTCTCTGTCCTGTGGCCTGTTGCGATTTGGTGTTTCTGCGTGTCTCCTGTTCCCGGCTCTCGGTCCCCGTTTTTCAGTTTCTCTCTCAGCCCTGTAGCCCACTGCTGTTATCTGTCTGTCCTCATCTCTCTCTGGCCAGTTGCCTCTCCCCACATATGTGGTTCCTCCCTCTGCCCTGTGGCCCGTCACTGGTTTTCCGTTCTCTGTCCTGCTCCTTTTCCCCGAGTCTTCAGTTGCTCCCTCTCTGTCCTGTAGCCCATCAAGGGGCTTTGTTTCTTTCTCCATCGCTCCCTGTCCGGCTCCCTGCCCCATCTTTTTAATCCTTCCCTTGCTGCCGTGTGGCGGCTCCCCGCTATCTTCCCTTTCTTCATATCTCTCTCTGGACGGCTCCCGCTTCCCTGTTTTTCAGTTTCTTCCTTCTGGGCCCTGTAGCCTGTGGTGATTGTGCTGCTTTCTCCTTCTCTCTGTCCGGCTGTGGATCCCATTTCTTTAATTCCTCCTGCTTCTCCCTGTAGCCTGTCTTTCTGTCTGCCCTCTCCCCCTTTATCTGTCTCCCCACTCCACCTCTGGCGCCCTGTCCCTGTGTTTTAATTCTTCCCTCTCTGCCCTCCAGCTGTTGCTGTGCTTCCTGCGTGTGTCACACTGGGTCCGGCCCCTCATCTCTGTCTTTTCATTCCTCCCGCTCCTCCCTGGAGCTTGTCGTTGTCATTTTCTTTTGCTGTTGCTCTGTCTGGCTCCAGATCCTCGCAGCTTCCCCCCACCCCTGCCCCGCCTCGTTGCTCCTGGCTGTTTTTTCTGTCTCGATCTCTCTGTGCCTGGCTCTGGCTCCCTGTTGTTTCACTCCTCCCTCTCTGTCCTGTAGCCCATCGGCACATTTTCTTTCGTTGGGCTCTCTTTGGCCGTTTCCCTGTCCCTGTTCAGTTTCTTCCTTCTCAGCCCTGTAGTGTGCCGTGATTCTTTTTCTTTCTCCCCCTCTCCCAGCTCCCAGTCCCTCCCTTTTAATTCCTCCCTCTCTGTCCTGTTGCCTGTCAGGAGTCGTGTGTCCTGGAGTCCCCGGCCCACCCCACCCCCCCCAGCCCCTTCTCACTTTCGCACTTCCTGTCCGTGTTTTTTAATTCCTCCTCCTTTGCTGTGTAGCCTGTTGCTTTTTTCTTCTCTCCATCTCTGTGTCTCAGTGCCCCCATTTTTTAATTCTTACTCTCTGCCCTCTACCCTACCCCTATTTTCACCTTTCTCTGACCCTCTGTATCCAGCTCCCTGTCCCTATCGATTATTTTCTCCCTCTTACTCCTGCACCCGCTGCTATTCCCTGCTGTCGCCATCCCTCTCTGTTCAGCTCTCTGTCCCCAGATTTTAATTCCTTCTTCTGCCCCTCCGTAGCCTGTCTGGATTTTCCCCCTGCTCTCTGTCTGGCTCCCTCTCTCTGCCTTTTCATTCCACATTCTCTGTCCCATAGCCCCAAGCTATTTGTCTGTGTTTCTCAGTCTCTTCTGTCTGGCTCCCTGCTGCTGTTTTTTCTTTCCTCCTTATTTGTCTCATAGCCCATCACTGTTTCGTGGTTTTTTTTTTTTTTTTCTGTCTCTTTGTCCAGCTCCCAGTCCCTGCTCTTGAATTCCTCTTCCCTGTAGCCCGCTGCTGGTTTTTTCTGTTCTCGATCACGCTCTGTCTGGTCCCCTGTCCCTGTTGGTCAATTCTTCCTTCTCTGCCCTGCAGCCCCTGCAGTCTTGTACTTTTTTCCGTCTCTCTCTGGCCGGAGCTCTGTTGCTGCTCATGAGTTCCTCCCTCTCTGCCCTGTAGCCTGTTGCTTTTGTCCTTTCTCCGTCTCGCTTTCTCTGGCTCCCTGATGACGCTATTTTAATATTCCCTCCCTTTTTGTATGAATCGCTATACTTTTTGCTCTCCAGCTTTTTTTTTTTTTTTTTCTGGCTCCCCGGCTCTATTTTTTAATTCTTCCACCTGTAGTGTGTAGCTCTGTGGTTTGTACCGTGTTGTTGTTCCCCCCACCCCCGCCCCTTCCCTCCATTGTTGGCTGTCTTGGCTCCCTGTCCCTGTTGTTTCATCCTCCCTCTCTGCCCTGTTCTTTGTTGTCTTTCTCCATGTGTCTCGGTCCAGCTTCCTGCCCCTGTTCTTCTTTCCTTCCTCTCTGTCGTGCTGCCTGTCCCAGTTTTGTCCTGCGTCTCCGTCCTCCTTTGTCGGTCTCTGCCCTGCTCCCTTCTCCCTCTATCTGCTGCCTCTCTTCTTCTCTCCCTGCTGCTTCTTTCTCCACCTGTCGGGCTCCCTGTCCCTGTCTTTCTCTCGCCATCCTGTTCCCTGCCTCAGGCGCTCTCGCTGCATCCGCTACCTGCGTGACTGAAGAAACGTTCGCAGTCTCCTTTGCCCTCCCAGCTGCGTTTGCAGTCCCTTCACAGCAGGCGAGGGGCTGTGAGGGAGCCCAGGGGAGGAGGTGCTGCGCTGCGGGGGTCGAGTGATGGCCCCCCGCTCCTGCGGCACGGCCCAGCCCTCGCCACAGCCGCCGCACGAGCTGTGGGCTCGTTGCCAGGGCCGCATGGCTGCCTGCGGGCGTCCGGCTCGGGCGCCATGCTCAGCGCTGCATCCGGCGAGCAGCAGGCTGTCCTGCCGGCGGGCGCCGCCGGTAACGGCCGCGCGATGCTGCAGGGCCTGTGGGATGGGGCCGCCGTGCCCGCTGCCACTTCCCCGTGAGGAAAGGCCGCTGCTGCCCCCTGGGCACAGGGCTGGTGGGCGTGCTCTTTTCCCTCGCCTGGCTCCCTGACCCCGTTTTCCTTCCACAGACCAGGACTCTGTGTCCTTTCTTTATCTGTGTCTCCCCCTCTCTGTTCTTTTCCCGGTACCTCTCTTTCTCTGCTCCTCAGTTCCTCTCCCTCACCTTATTTTTCTCTTTCTGTTCCTCTGCCCAGCTCCCCATGGCTGTGTTTTCGTTCTCCGTACCTGCTGCCCCAGCGTGGACTGCCGAGCGGTCCCAGGGAAGGGTGAGTGGACGGGCTCTGAGCCCCAGAGCAGGCGTGTTCCTCGCACTTAGATGGGTTTGCAAATAAACCCTCGCTCTGTCTCCTTTGTACTTGCTGAGCAGCGGTCAGAGAGTCCAGGGGAGCAGGTACACAGCGGGGGTAAGGGGCCATGGCTGCAGCTGCGGGCTGGTGCCGGAGGAGCCCCGGAGGGAGCCAGCGAGGCTGATGGCGATGGCCGCTCTGTGTCATGGGGCCGCAGTCATGGGGCCGCAGCCCCAGGGGATGGTGCTGCTAGGGCACGCCTGCCCGAGAGTGCCGACAGCAGACGTCGGGCCCCGTCAGGGCAGCTCCCAGGGGTTTTGTGAGCTGGTGGAGAGGAAGGAGGAAGAGGGGCAGATGGCTGCCTCCGGGCACCTGGAGGCCTTCCCACCCCCTGGAAAAGTGCTCCGGCCTGCGCGCCCCATGCAGCTGCCCACAGCTCCAGCACCTGTCCCGTAGCCCCTGACCACCCCAGACCCTGCCCTCGCAGCAGCAAGCTGACCCGCGAACGTGCTTTATTGCCCCATAAGCACGGGTGCCGTTGGCAATGGTCTGGGGCAGGAGGGGGCGTCTCCAGGAGCTCCTGCAGAAGGAGGGGTTCCTGCCTGGGGAAAGGGGTGGCCGTCGCTGTGGACAACAGTTGGCCGTTCTTTGTGTCTCCCAGGGGCAGCGCTGAGGACTTGGTTGCCGGTTCCTCCCCGGGGATGTTGCTGACTGCACCTGGCTCAGGTTTGTGTCCTTATTCTCCCAGTTAAAGCGGTTCCGTTAGTTTAATTCCCTGCCCGGTCACGTTGCTGGTGCCGCAGATACCTGCAGTAGAAGAGCAGGTATCGGCCTTTGCGGTACGGGTCGCTGTCTTTGCTCAGTGCTTTGTACCCCGTGACACGGAGGCAGGTGAGGAAACTCCCCGCTGCTCCTCCGGCCGCCCTTGTGTCTGCTGGGGGTCGCCCCAGCCCCTTTCCCAGGGGATTGCAGGAAGGGTGGTGAGCAGGGCCCCGGGTGTACGAGCCCTGGCCTCTGCACAGGGAGCCCGTTCTGCTCCGGGGCTGCTGCGGTGCGGGCGCTCCGCTGGTCTGGTCGCTGGCGGCAGCTCTTGGAGCCGGCTGGGCTGCGCGGGCGTCGGGGGTTTGCTCACGGCAAGAAGCGGAGGCGTCGGTGTGAGGGAAGAGTTTCGAGACCGGCCGAGGTTCGGCTGTAGGCATAGTAGGAAGTACCCTTTTATGCAGTTGTTTTTGTTGTTTCAGGCTGGCGGTTTTCCGCTGAGGGTTTGGGGGTGGCAAAATGGTTTAATAGCCTGCCATTTTTTTTTTTTAAATTTTAGATGCATTGCATTTTTCTGGAATTCCTGACTATGGGAGATGGAACCTTGTTTTTTTTCCCCACCGTTTTTACTGTGTGCTGTGTAAGTTGCTGATGTCTTGATCTATGCTCTTTTTTCTCTCTTAATAGGACTGATGGTGAAATTGTCCAGCGAGGGTTAGGGTGAGCATCTTGTACTCGCCTGTATACGGAGCTTGAGAGTTTCTCGAGAAGGCATCTTCCCCAGAACTTCTCAGAGAAGAGGGTCTGCGTTCTTTGCGCTGGTAACAGTCTCCAGCCAGGGTCTGTCTTCTGTCGTAGGCCCGGGCACGCGAGCCTTCCCATGACTCCGTTTCTGACTTTTTCATGACGCGCCTGATGAGACGTGTCGTAGTGCCGGTCACAGCAGTTATGTTTCCGTGTAGTTTTTCACCTGTTGTGTGTTTAGCACCGGTTTCTGTGGTTGTAAGGTGCCTGTGTTAGATCTTTCAGCCGCCGTGGTTTTTCCGTCAGCTGACCGCCGCTGTGATTCCTTGAGGGGTTCAGTGGTAAGGAGGCGGTCGGTGGTGCTTGTTCCGTGTGCGCTATACTGCACATTAATGAGGTCTCAATGCTCCGGAGGTTTATTCTTTTGCGGTAGGCGGGCGCATCGGTAGCCGCACCGAGGGTCTCGTGCTCCTCGACTCACCGGGGTACCGCCGACCGAGCGCTCCCCGTCTCGCGCGAGAAGCTCCACACACAGATCTGTCCAGCATGTCTCGTGTCCGAGAAGGTGACGAGTGGTCCAGGATGCGCTGGGGTATCCGCTGTCGAGCGGTCTGTTCTCACGGAGCCCTCTTCTGGGACGACGACTTCTCCGCATCCTGTGGATGTTGGGTCTTGGGGCCCGGCTTCTCGCGCGTCCACCGTTGCGGTTGCGGCCGCGGCCGTATCTTTTCGTCAGGGGCCGTGGCATTTGACTTCCGGGGTGGAAGGTGCTAAGGGTCGTACGCGTAGGGCCAGGTGTTGCTTTGGCTTTGGTTTTCTGTGATGGCTGGCTGGCTGTTGTTGGAGTCTAGAGGGTATTCCTACATGGAAAGGAGATCTCCGGAACCGTTAAGCTGTTGCTCCGCAGCCGGGTGACTCGTTCGATGCCGTTTTCAGATGCAGTGAGACGAGCCGTGCACCAAAGGGTTAGAGGAGGGGCGGGGGAGCGGCCATAAGAAGGTGGGTCGGCACGCGGTGTCAGCGGGCAGATGCGGCCGATGGCTGTGTGAGCAGCTGACAGGTCTTGGTAGGTTTGTTGTATTCCAAAGGCACGAAGTAGCGAGCGAAGCAGGGTATCGGCACTGCGGGTGGCTGGGGCGAGGTGAGCTGGGACTGGTGGGCTGCAGCAGAGAAGTTACTTTTCAGGCGTTGTGTCGTTTGTGAAGTTTATAAGCATCCCTTATGGGTTGTGTTTTACAGGTGGTACCGGAGCCTCAACGCGGCAGCTGGCAGAGGTAGGGTGGGTGGGCGGCCGAGGTAGAGGAGGAGGAGAGGGGAATGGGCACGGGCAGGCTGTGGTTTCGGGCGGTATCTCAGCACGTGCCTTTTGTTTTGGCTTTCGCAGGTCACGCACATAGCCTCGGAGGGGCGAAGCTGCGCGCCGACCAGCGGCCTGAGGAGGCGAGGCGGTTGTCAGCCGGGCCGGCGTCCAAGAGCGGAGCATCCTGCGGCAGCTCGGTCAAGCGTTTCTGTGCGTTTGTGCAGGTGTTACGCAGCTGCCTTTGGAGTTGGGTGAGCTTTTGAGGTGGTGAGCTAAGGAGCAGCAAGGAGGAGCGTGGGGCTGGTGATTTCTCCCAAGCGTGACGGTATTTCTCTGTCTGTTGCTACCTTAGGGGGGCCGCAAGCGATGACAGCTGCAGCGTCCAACACGGGAATCGGTGCGGAGCAGTTGAGCGGAAGACCACGTTCCTTTTGAGGAGGAGGGTGTTTCGAGGAGGTCTGTGGTGACCCGTGTGACAGCTACCACTGTCAGCGGTGTGTGTGGGTTTTTTTTTTTTTTTTCTGTAGGCGATGAGGAGGAACGTGGCAACTGCAGGAGTAATCAGGTTAGTTGATGTGGTTTCTGCTGAGGATGGACGCGGATCCCCAGCCCTCTGGAAGCGAAGCTGAGGGACCAGGGACCGTTGTCCTGCAGTGCGTAACTTTGATTTCAGTTGGAAAAGGGATTTTCCTGGAATGGAAATCTTTCTCCTTCAAAGAAATTGCGTTGTACGAACTGCCTGTCGGACTCTGTGTGCTTGGCTGTAGAAGTCATGAGCAGTGAGACTTTTTGCCCTCTTTTGAAAAACAAAACAACAGCAAAGTCAATTTGTTTCCAAAGACTGAAGCACAGCAAGTGTTCCAAAAGTGGATGGCGTCGCTGGTCTTTACATTCTTGGTTGCAACGGTCGAGATACGATTAAAAAATGTTCCTCTGCGTGCTTTGGTACAGCCAGAAGCCTTAGTGCATCTGCCAGTCCTGTTCGGTGGCCTTACCTGTTGCAGCCCTGGGGATTTGAATTTCTTTTTTTTTTCTTTTTAATGAGTAAAACCATGTGGGGGATCTATTATTTCACTGATCTTTTCCTGTCATATATGAAACTCTAGAGAAAGTTAAAATTGTATAATTGGCAGAATGACTAACGCGGTTTAAACTCGCTGCCGAATCAGTACAGCATGTAATGTATGAGGTGTACTTAAGCGGTCAGGGGTTTCTCTAACTCTTTCCAAGCCAGAGGCAGCTGCATGTTACTGAGTTTCTTCCCTGTGTTTTGACAGAGCGCTCTGAAGTACTTGGTTTCTAATCATGTGACATGATAGAACAAGGTGGGGCAGGAGCAGAGTCAAATAACAACTGTGTATTTTGGAGACAGGTGTAAGCATAGATCTAGATGGGGGTGTACAGCCTTGTTCTGCAGCAGCGCTCTAAGGAAGGGCATCAAACATGAGCAAGAGCAGTTGCTTTTCTGCTAAGAAGGGGTTGGAAATCGTATCTGTTTGTCTTTCTATGGAGTGTTAAGTATTCAAATCACTCTGGTTTGTAGAGGATGTGTCTGTATTTCGGGCTGGTCTCCTTCAGTTCGACTGCTCTCCTGTCCCTCGTTCTATTGAATTCCTCTCCTTGCTTCTGTGTTGTTCTTCTAATGTGCTGAACTATGGCTGGGGCCTTTTGTTTCCCGATGTCTTGCTGTGAGTGTCCGGTGCTGCGCAGCAGCTCGCCCCCCCCCCCCCCCCCCCCCCAGGTTTGCCTGCCGGTGGCTCAGCGCTCTCGCCCCGCGGGGCCAGCTCTGTCTCTGTCCAAGCTTTCTGCCACGGCTGTCCGGTGGGGAAAGGGGCAGTTGTTGCTCTGGGGAGCCCGTCTGGGCGTGGTCCGAGACGGGGAATGTGGCAGAGCCGAGTGCGAGCAAGAGCCATGGCACTGTCCTTTGGCGGACGCCCTGCCACCCCTCTGCTGTGCGGCAGCCGGCGTCGATGATCCGGCGGGGGGCAGGCATCGAGCATGGATTCTGTCTCGTGGGCTGTGGCAGGTGAGTGCTCGTCTGTGGGTTATGCCGGGGAGAGCCGTTGGTGTCGGTCATCCCCCACCCCTCTCCGGGTCCCCCTGTACCCCCAGTGTCAGAGAAAGACGCAGGTGCTGCTGCGCCGCTGTGACCGCACGGGGGTGCTGCGTGAAACGGCGCTTTGTGCTGCCTGCGCGTGGGGGGTGTGCGGTACTGCAGGCCGGGGTACGCGCATGCGCGCTGGCGGCCGCCTGCGGCGCGCTCTGCTACCACGATTTGACTAGGGTTGGGTACTGGGGCGTGGTACACGCGCGTGTGCGGTGACACCGATTTGTGGCGCTCTCTGCTGCCACCCTGTGACCGAAAAGCAGTACTGCAGTCCCGAAGGCGCTGCCGCGCTCCCTGCTGCCACCCTGTGACCGAAAAGCAGTACTGCAGTCCCGAAGGCGCTGCCGCGCTCCCTGCTGCCACCCTGTGACCGAAAAGCAGTACTGCAGTCCCGAAGGCGCTGCCGCGCTCCCTGCTGCCACCCTGTGACCGAAAGTCGGTACTGCAGGCCCAGCGGAGCTTTCCGCGCTCCCTGCTGCCACCCTGTGACCAAAAAGCGGTTATGCAGCCCCGGCGGCGCTGCCGCGCACCCTGCTGCCACCCTGTGACCAAAAGACGGTACTGCAGCTCCGGGTGCGCGCTGCCGCGCTCTCTCCTGCTACCGCCTACAGTGAGTGGGCTACGCACCGGACGCTCTCACCTTTGTGCCCCGCGGCGGCCCCTTCCCCGGGGGATGTTTGGAAAGGCAGTGGGCGGGGCCTGGGGTAGATGAGTCCCGGGCTCTGCCCAGGGAGCTCCTTCTGGGCGAGGTGAGAGCTGTGGGATTGGGCAAGCTCCAGCAGCACCCACAGTAGAGAGAGCCCTGGGATGCAGCTTGGGCTTTTTTTTTTTATTATTTGTCAGCAGTTTCATACGGAGTGTTAAGGGGTGATGAGAGGGTTCTAAAACACACAGCTTTTTTAACTGACAGTTTTGCTGTGGTTTTGTTCTAGGTTGTCCTGGGTTACAGTGCAAAATGTGCCAAAAGAAAAAAATATTCTATTACCATCTTCAGGAGCTGTTGAGACCAGGTGGGGCGGTGCTCTCTGCCTCCCCCCCCCGGACTATCTCCTGTTACTGGGCACAACAATGCCTTATCGCCTGACTCATCGATAACTCGCTCCTGGACTATCTCCTGTTAATGGCCCATCAAGGAACTGCCTCACGACTCCCCATCCCATTGTGAGATGCTCCGCCCGGGGGTGGGGGGGGCGGGGGGGAAGGAGCCAAGCAGTCCATGCCAAATAAAAACAGAGATTTTGAACACCCTAGCAGCCTTCTTCCAGTGGATTCCCAGAGGAGCTTTTCCCCCCACTGGAGTTCCAGAGGACAAGAGCTACCTACCTACCACTGGACCTTCGGAGGAAGACCAGACTCTTTTACCTGATTGCTGCTTCCACAGAACTACATCCATCGCTTCAGGAGGACTGCAGCCAGCATCTTATCGGACTGCTACTGCCACCCTAACAGGGTGTCAGGTTGTATTCCTGACTCTGTCAGTGTAAACCAGTGGGTTGTTTGTTTTTTCCCTGCCTTGTGTTTTATATATATATATATATATATATTAGTAAAGAACTGTTATTCCTATTCCCCGTATCTTTGCCTGAACGCCCGTTAATTTCAAAATTATAATAATTTGGAGGGAAGGGGGTTGCACTTTCCATTTCAAGGGAGGCTCCTGCCTTCCTCCACAGACACCTGTCTTTCAAACCAAGACATAGGTGCACTGGATTTTCCTGGAATTCTGAACTTCCTGCAGGATGGCAACTTGTTTTTTGTGACAAGGGTTTGTGATCCCATTTCCTTTCCTAGGACTGAAGGTGAGATTATCGAGTAGCATGAGGATGTGCACCACATCTGCACCTGTCTATGCCCCCCCCATACCCCTGTCTCTGCCTTCAGGTGGGGTTTTTCCCATGCCACCCCGATCTTTGTGGCCTTGACTCCCGTGTGTGTGCCTGGCCCTACTTGTCATGTCCCTGCCTCCCATGGGCCTGCCTTGCCTGCTTTTTTTCATGGTAGGGATGGACAACGACAAGAGTATATGTAAGAAGGCAGTCTTTATTAAGTTGCAAAAACCAAGATGGCTGAGATGGTGCAGCAGAAAAAGCGTACCCTTTTATAACCTTTCTTATCTGTCCACCTGTTCATGCACTAAGGCTGCTAAAATGATTCGCTCAATAGCTTTGTCCATTCACCTCCATTCACATAATGATTGGCTGGAGCTCCTACTGTATTTCTCACTGTACCTACTGTTCTCTTGCCAAGTTTCTGCTCTGTGGTATTACTTGCTCAGTCTCTTCTTGCTCAATCTCTTATAACTTCCTCAAACTTGTTTACAACATTCTTCATCCACTTCTTCTGTCTTTTCAAGGGTATACTGGAATGCTGTCAAGGTCAACTTCATCTTCCTCAATCAGGTTATCCCTGACAGATTTTTGTACCCACTTTATGGGTGTGCATAGCTCACACCCTATCCTCCCCCTGTGCACCTGCCTTCCTCCCCCCCCCCGCCCCCCCACCATGGGTGTGCCTTGCACCTGCCTCCCATTACCATGTTTTGTGTCCCCCTCCCCTTGTCCCTGCTCCATGCACCTGCCTTGCCCCCACCACTACAAGAACTGCTGCTCCAGATGCAAACTGTTTTAAACAAACTGTTTGCATTCCAAACTTCGCTCTGGCACTTCCTTGGGCCCAAAATGCCATCACCAGTAGATATCAGGGGGAATGAGGGGCACCCAGCAGGGACACCCTGAAGTCTCATGGTTTCCATCAGGCTTTCCCAAGGGCAGGGGTGGGTGGGAGAGTGGAAAAGCAGTATTGCTTTTTACATTTTCTTCCTACATCTCCCTCTTCAGAGCTCCTTGTCCCTGGGTGCTTGTTCTTGCCTGTGGCCCCTGTTCCTGATGGGCTCCAGGTGTGGCCAGTGGGGCTAATAACAGGGCCGGCCCTCCTGTGGGCTATAAAGGGGCTGCCTGAGGGAGCTGATAAAGGGGAACTGGCTGAGGAGGTAGCTGGAGCTACCTCCAGAATGGAATGGCTGGTCCCTGTGGTAAGGAAGGATCCCCCTGAGCTGTCCATGATGGAGCAGACCACCAGCACACATTGCTGGCAGCTTGGTGCCTGCATCGGCTGTGTGTGTGAGCCGCTGGCCAGCCTGGCGGTGGAGGGGAGTTGAGAGAAAAGTGTTGGGGTGCTGAAGATCTGAGCTGGTGCCAGGAGCTGGGGTGAGTCACACGTTCTCCTGTGTGTGTCCCGGTCCACCTCTGCTGCCCTGCCTGCCGCTCCTTCTGCTGCCTGGGAAAGGGCTGCCCAGGGATGGGGAGGGCCAGCAATGGCTTTCTGTCCTGGCCCCTTTGCTGTGGGAGCCTGATGGACAGCCTAACACCTTCCTGATTGCACTGGGGCTTCCCCTCAAGCCAGGGGGAGAGGCAGGGCTGGAAGAAAGTGGAGGCTGAGATGGGGTGCGAAGTCAGGGAAAATGTGGAAGTCAAGACGGGGGTGGAAATGGTGTCACTTTTTACATTGTCTTTGTAAGGCTCCCTCTTTTTGTCTTCCTGACCCTATGTGTTAGTTCTTGCCTCTGTTTCTTTTCCCCTATTGCTTTACAATATTTCCCTGTCCCTTGTCTTGTCCCTGCCTTGTGGTCCTGCTGGTCCCTTTGGCCTCTCTCTCCTGCTCCTCCTCGCTCTTATGTATTCCTCCATCTCTCCCTGGGTTTTTTGCTCAGTGTCCCAGTACTCCTCTCTCTATGCTACTGTCCTGCTCCCTGTCCCTCTTCTGTTTGCAGCATCCCGTTTACTGGCTGCCTGTCCCCCACCTCTTCTCTACCTTCCTCCTGCTTTTTCCCTTCTCTCCTGCTGCGTTTGCTGTGTTTGCACACCGAGCCTTGTAGCCAGCTCAGTGCCAGGATTTGTTCTGGGCAGAGGTGAGTAAACTTTTCCTGCCTCCTCTGTGCCCCTGGATGGTATTCAAGCCCCTGGGTGCAGAGCTCGTGGCTGTGGGCAGGTGCCGGGGAGGGGGCCATGTGCTGTGGGGCTTTGCCCAGGCACCTGTTCCTGATGGGCTCCAGCTGGGGCAGGTGTGGCCACTGAGGCTAATGATGGGGCTGGCCCTACTTTGGGCTATGAAGGGGGCTGCCTGGGCATGCCTGCCTGCAGGAGCTGGCTGAGGAGTCAAACCAAGGGGCTTCCACAGGCAACTGTCTCCAGCTGGTCCCTGTGGCAAGGAAGGATCCCTCCCACCCATCCACAACAGAGAATGCCACCATAACACAGCACCAGGACCTTGGCGCCTCTGTTGGCTGCACACGTGTGAGCTGCTGCATGTCCAGGAAACCTCGTGAGAGAAGTGCATTGAGTCACCCACCGCCTGCTCCTAAGGTCAGGCAGCTGGCACTGTGGAGGAGGAAGGGGCAGAGACAGAGAGAAAAGCCTCGGGGCGGTGAAGGTCTGCCGTTGTCACCAGGAGCCACGTGTCCCCTCGTGTGTGTCCAGGGCCATCCCTGCCCCGGTTCTCTGGATCTCTGCCTGCCTCCTTGCCTGTCCCTGCCTCTGTCTGCCTTTCAGGCTGTCTAGTTCCCCAAAGCTTTTTGCTCTTTTGCTAGCATTGCCCTGTAAAGTGTCACCTTCTACCTTTCCTTTCTATGTCGTTTCCTTCCTGGCACCCCACGAGCTCTGTTCTCATTCTGCCCTATTGCTTGTGAAAAGGGCATTTCTAGGTCTCCCTCTCTCCCTGCCTCCATTTATCCAGGTCCCTGTTGATTGTGGGAAGTGTGGTGGGTTTCCACTAGCGCTTTTGTTGTATTTTCTTCCTCTGGTTGAGGAAAGGAAGTGATGGAGCACCTTGGTGGGCACTCAACAGCCAGCCAAGGTCAACCCATGGCAGTTTGCTTCTACTGGGCTCTCTGTTCCTGTTTTTTCCTCCTTGCATGTTTCTTGTACCCCATTGCTTTTGAAAGTTTCTACCTCTCCGTTCCTGTCTTTTAACTTCTCACTTAAGTCTCTTGAACCCAGTCGCTTTTTAAATTTTCTTGCAACCTCTCTCTTGCTCTCCCCCTCCCTGACCTAATTTTAATTTCTTGTCTGTTTCTCGTATCTTGTTGTTTTTCACATTTTTGCCTGCATCCCTTTACGCAGGTCCATATACCTATTCTTTTAATTCTTGTACCCTTTCACATTTAAAATATTCTTTCTGCTTTTCCCTCTGTCCATCTCCCTGACTCTAGTTCTTAATTCTTCCCTCTGTGTCCTCTACCCAACCACTTCTTCAGTTTTGCTTCTTCCATCTGTCACCCTGCCCCCATGTGTTATTTCTTGCCTGTGTTTCCCGTACTCCATCGCTTTTTGAAATATTTGTTCTACATGTGTTTCTATTTGGCTCCCTGTTTCTATTTTTAATTTCTTGCCTATGTTTCTTTTTCCCTGTTGCTTTAGAATTTGTCCCCGGCCCTTGTTTTGCCTCTGTCTCGTCAGTCCCTTCTGCCTCACTCCCCATCTCTCCGATTTGTCTCTCGGTCCCTATTTTCTGGTGCAATCTCTCAGCTCTCCTCTCTACACCCTTGTCCCCCTCTCCAGCCCTCTCTTGTTCATGGTGTCCCATTTTCTGGCTCCCTCTCCCAATTTCTTAATGCTTTCCCGTGTTTCTTGTGCCTCACTGCATTGCAATTTCTCTTTCTCATTTTCCCTCCCTCTGGCACCCTGTCCCTCCTTTTTAATTCCTCTCTCTGTCCTGTATGCTCTCACTTAAAAAAAAAAAAAAAAAATTCTTCCTCAATTTTCTTCTATCCACCTCCCCGACCCTATTTTTAAATTATTTCTGTTTCTTGTACCCTGTTGCTCTTAAAGATTTCTATCTACTTTTATCCCGCATCCTGTCTTTATTTTTTAATTATGCCTTATCTTTCCTCACCACCATCCTTTTAAATTTTTCTTTCTCTGTCTCCATTTTTGTTGGCTGTCACTTTCTGTATTTTTATATCTTTCCCCTTTATTTCCCTAATCCCTATTGCTTACACTGTATTTTCTACATCTACTCTTTGCTTTTTGATATCTTAAGTTTTAACTTTTTCTTTTTCTTCAGTGCCTTTGCTTTACAGATTTTTCTTTCTACTTCTCCATTACTATTTTTATTTTTTTCCCTTATTTCCTTAATCCCCATCGCTTTTAAAAGTTTCTGTCTACAGCCTTGCCTGTCTGTGTTTCACTGTCATGGTTTGGCTGGTCCAGAATCACAGCCCAGCAATGCTCAGCAGGCTGTTAGCAGTTTGAGTCAGCTACAGGTGTAGCCCAGACCACTGTGTCATGCTCAGTATAAAGGGGGAAGGTTTGCTGAGGAAGGGGATCTCCCGCGGGGCTCCTGCAGGGCTCTCTCCTTTCCCTGCTTCTCCTTGCTCCCGAGGACCCCTCTCCTGTCGATCGTGGCTGCCGCACGTTCATTTGGCCCAGTGTAACTTTGCATGCCTCTGTTGGTAGTGGTGCTGTCTCGTTAAACCCGATTTCACTTCGACCCGCAGGTCTCCTCCCCTTTTCTCGACGCCCCTCCCTGGCTAGTGAGGGGTCATCGGGGGACAGGGCAGCTGTTGCAGTGTAGCCCCGGATACGGGCTGGAGGGGCACGTTCGCTGCCTTTTCTGTCCATCGCCCCCGGATTTCCTCAGAGCCCGCGCTTCTTAAATGGGCTTTCTGCGCGTTTCAGTTCGCTTTGCGGCGCTCTGCTGCCACCATGCGGCCAAGGGCAGGTACTGCAGCCCCGACCCGCGGTGTCGTTCGCTGTTTCCACGCTGCCGTTCGCCCGCAGCGGCCATGCGACACCGCGGGGGCTGCCTGGCGCCGTCTGCTGCCTCCCGGTAAGGCAGCCCCGCTGCCGCTCCGCCCCTCGCCCTCTGCCCGTTCGCGCGCCGGCTCCGGCCCCTCCGGCGCGTCGGTGGTGGGCGGGGCAAGCGCGTGCCGGGCAAACGCGTGCCCGGCAGCAGCACGGCGGCGCGCCGGGGGAGGGCCGAGGCCACCGGTGAGGCGAGCGAGTCATCCCTTTCGGCGGGTGCGCGGGGTCTCCTGGTCGCCGGCCGCCCGGAGGTGCCGTCCCGCTCCCTCCTCCCGCCCCTGGTGCGCGTGCTTTGGCGCTGCCCAGCGGTGCTCCCGCCCGCCCAGGGGTGTGTCTTCCATGCTCCCCCCGCCCGGCAGGGGGCGCGCTTTGCCGCATCCCCCGTTCTGGTGGGCGCGTGTTCCTGCATCCTGTCGCGCCGCCGGAAGCGTCACTTCCGCCTCTCTCCCCGCCCCTCCGGGGCGCGTGGCTTCCTGCACTCTCCGGTGCACCGCCCGGCAGTGCGAGTCGCGGCAGGAGCGGCGCGGTCACCGAACGTTGCGGGGCTGGGGCTGCGGCTGGGGCTCTTCTGGCTCGGGCTCCGCCGGGGGAGCGGGTGAGTGGGGAGCGGGCGATCGACCGGTGGGTCCCGGGGAAAGCCGTGAGGCGGGCGGCCAGGCCGGCGGGGCCCGTGTCGGAGGCGCGGAGCGGGGCGGGGGAGGCTGCGGGCGGAGCCGCGCCGTGTGGGAAGAAGCGGGGGGGAGCCGCGCCGTGGGGGGGAGGGTGGGGAGGGCGGTGTCCCCGCAGGGCCTGAAGCCGGGCAGGCGCCTCTCGCGGCACGGCGGGAGCGGCGGTCCCGGGGCGCGGCGCTGCTGGGCTGCCCTGCCGGTGCGCCGGAGCGGGCCGGGCGGTGCTCGCCGGTGTCTGGGGCGGGGCGGCGGGGCCTGCTCAGTGCCGGGCAAAGGGGACGGAAACGGGCCGGCTGGGGCTCCAGGGGGCCCTGCCCGGCCCCTCGGGCAGAACCTGGCTCGGTCTTCTCGCCGCTGGCCGGGCGACCTGACCAAGAGGTTCCTGTTCCGCCGCCTCTTCCCGGCGTCGCGTTCCGCGTCCCACGAGGGAGATCCCGCGCGGGCGGATGCGGTCGGTGCTTGGGCGATGGCCCACGTGGGGCTGGGGGAGCGCGGAGGGGCCAGGGCGAGTGGAAGGGCCCCGCCGCCCCTCCCCACCCAAGCCCGGGGCAGAGAAGCTGGGGACAAAACGCCGTTAATGGAGCACGGTTCGTTCCCCGGGAGGTCCCTTGGGAGTCGAGAGTGTTTTTTTTTCCGGGCCGAGGAACAGACTTTCCTCCGTGGTAAGTGCAGAGCTGCCTGTTGCCGCCTTGAGAGTTTCTCTTCTCGTGGTTCACCCTGATTTTATGGGTGGGGTGGAGATGGCTTTTTATTTTTAGATGCCCGAGTACATTGTCAGTAACCTGTGGTGTGAGGACAGTGAACTCTTGAGCACCTAGATGCCGGTAGAAATGTAACCAAAGAAACAGGATGGACAGTGATGTTTAAACTTGGTTTATAGTCGATTTGGTTTTTTCATTAGAGTGTTGATGACTGCTTGTCCTGTGGTTCAGTCCACATGCTATTCCGTGGAGCCCTCAGTCTGGGACTTTTATGTGTTAAAAAAAAAAAAACAACTTGTCCTTCAAAAAAAAGGACTAGTCCTTCGTAGGACTGAGGTATAGACTTGGGGAGTCTCTTAAAGACGTGATCAGAATTAAAGCTGGATTTCACTTAACGTTGCTGCTGTTTGTCTTTGCTTTTGTTACTGTCCCCACCGCTCCGTCATGATTGGGAGCTCCGAATCATGCCCTTTTTTTTTTTTTTTCCAATTTGTAATGCCTTTCTCCCCCCTGCCCCTCTCCTAGGACTGTAGCGTACAGACCCTTCATTTAAACATTAGTTTGTTTCCTCACAATTGAGTTCTGATGATTGAAATCGCAGAAATTACACCTGTCTGTCTTACAGATTCAGAGTATTTCTGAACATGTACCCTCACAGACAAATGCTGTGGGGATACGCATCTTCTGCACTTCATCCTCCAGCAGGACAATCCGCTGAGACGGGGACGAGCTGTGAAGGGGCAGTTTCTGCAAGGAGGCAGTTGACAAGGGCAGGTGGGTCGCTGTACATTTTAAGGATAGTATTCGATTTGGGATGTCTAGGGTGAGGAAACCCTGGCTCTATGTAGGCTTGAGAAAAGGTGCGTAGTTATCTGTGTCGATCTAAGGAAGGGAGTTCTGGTGAGACTGAAGCTGCCAATGAGTCAGAAGGAGAAAAAAAAGAAAAAAAAAAAAAGACAGAAAGCACCCAGTTTTCTATGAAAACCAAAATCTCTAGTGGCCTGTCTCAACAGCTGTACCAAAGATGATGCAAAATGCTTTTTCCTCCACTCGGTTGTAGTCATTGCAAACCTTCGCCGAAATAGGAAGCTTTCGATTCCTAGCCCGCTTTGTGCTAAAAGGTGGCTTGTTTTTTTTTTTTTTTCCTCTCTCAGCAGACTATCAACTGGCATCATTTCACCATGGTGACCCTTTCTTCTGCCCTGGAGGTACAAGACTGGCCCAGAGGATCCCAAGTGGCCTACAAGGACAAGGTACGTCTGCCCCGTGCGTCTGCGTTTTTCCCCAGGTACTTGTAGTACGGACTTTAAAGTGAACGTGAAGAACGTGCCAGCTCTCCTTCTCTAGTTTTGATAGGAAGTGCTTCAGCAGAAACACTCAAAATAAGGTCTGTTCTGGAGCACGTTGTGCCTGTGTGAAGTGTACTCCCCTCCGTTTATTTGCTCTTCCTGAGAGCGTGCGTAGCTTTCTGTTTTGTGTGCTTGCTGAGAAACGATTCTGTGAGAATCGTATGGTGCTGAAAGGGGAAAGAAACTGTGCGTCAGAGTTTGGATGTTCTGAAGAAATGGACTGTGTTCCAGATAAAAGCTTTCTCCTTTTTCAGTCCTTAAGTGTTTAAAATATCTCATAGGGGTACGTGAAAACCTGACTGAGATACTGACATCTGTACTAAGAGCAATCAAGGTCGTGGGTTGGTTTTTTTTTTGTGTTGTGTTGTTTTGTTTTGTTGTTTGGGGTTTTTTTGCTTGTTTGGTGGGTTTTTTCCCCCCACCTCTCTCTGGCAAATCTTCCAGTCCTGTTTGGTAGCCTTAAGCATTGCAGAACTGGGTGGTTGATTTCTGCATTGTGTCGTCATCCCTGTCCGTCATGGTCCCATCTGTGTGTGTGTCGTGTGTGTGTGTGTGTCCCCAAAGTAAAATAGTATGGGGATCTCTTATCTTACTAATTTTTTATAAGTTTCATTTCTGATAGGAAAAAACCCCAAACAGTTCATGTTGTGTAATATACAAATGGACTTGCCTTGTTTAAACTGTAACCGCCCGCGAGCTTCAGGGTACGATTGAAGAGGGTGTTTAAGCAATTTGGTATTTCTTCTATGTGTTTAAAAAGAGAGGCTGCTGAATGTTATGGGTGGTTTTCCCCATATTTGGAGGGAGCACTCCAAAGTACTTTATTTCTGTCTGGCTTTCGGTGGTGCATTTCCCTGGCCATTGGGTGGCATCTCTCCTGGGCGGTGCAGCTGCCCAGATGTCCCTCCTAATGGTGTAATGCACAAGAAACCCCCCAGTCGGATGGGAACGGTGTATTTTGGAGACAGGTGATTTAATGGTATCTGCTTGCAGCTGGGTGAGTGCAGTTAACGCAAACATCAAATCAAATACTTTGGTAGTGTGAGCATTGTTGTTGGATGTACATGAACATCCACGTGCCTTTTCGGTATAAAGTGAACGACTGAGATTTGTTCTTTCTTTAAAGAACGTTTTAAACATGACTTTGTTATGTTTATTTAGAGTTTTACACTTCACTCTGCAGATTTATTGACTGAGCAAGCGAGACGTGCAGCAGCAGCGGCGGCGGCGCAAGGGCTGTAGCTGTTGTGGTGAGTCCGAGGATGGTACGAGGTCTTCCTGCGGTCTCACGGGTGGGGGGGGGTGGGGGGGGGTGGGGGGTGTATCTCCCCCCAGGGGTGCTGTGAGAAAGGGACGAGACGTTTTCCAGCACTATCAAGGGTGTTTGCTTTTATGCTGAGAATGCTTTCAAAATTGTATTGATGAGTCTTAGTATTGATTTTTTTTTTTTAATTTTTTTTTAAGCGTACCGATGGCTCTGGCTTTGAACAGATGTGTTGTAGTTTGAGCTGACCTCCTTTAGCTCAACTGCTATCCTATCCCTCATTCTCACTGAATTCTTCTGCTTTCTCCTGTGTTACTTTTCTCATATGCTGAGACATAACTTGGGATTTTTGTTCTTGAGCTGCCGTGTTGTGTCTGGTGCTGCTCGGCAGCTCCCCCTGCCCAGGTTTGCCTGCCGGCCGTTCAGCGTGCTCGCCCGGCGGCGCCAGCCCTGCGGCCGGAGGCTCCTGGCTCTGTCTCCAGCGGGGACCCGCGGGTGCTGCAGCCGGGGCTGTCCGGTGGGGAGAGTCCGGGGCCCAGAGGGTCTCCTCCCCGCTGTTCTGCCCGCCCCCCCCCCCCCCCCCCATCCCTGTCGTCCGTCCCCCCGTCCCGTCCCCCCCCCCCCAAGTGATTCCCATGGAGATGTTGCCCCATGCGAGGTTTTTGCGGGACGTTCCCCCGAACCCCCTGCCCTCCGACCTTGTGCCCCCTCCGCCCCACCATGCTCGGCACCGCCCTCCCACCGCCCCTCGGGTGCCGCCTGCACCCCCCGACTTGCCCCTCGCCCCCAGCCCAAGCTCAGACCCGCCCCTTCCCCGCTCCCGCCCCGCCGGGGGCGTGTCCTCCCGCCCCAGGGGCGCGGGGCCGGCGGGCGCTCGGCGCGCAACGCGCGGGGCTGCAGTGCCGGGGCCGCCCCGGGCACGCGCCGCCCGGCGGGCACTGCTGCCGCGCGGCCAAAGCGCGGTCCCGCAGCGCGGCGGTCGCGCGCCGGGCGTGGCCCTTCCGGCGCGCCGGCGGCGGCTCGCGCATGCGCGGTGCGCGAGAGCAGCATGGCGGCGGGTGAGGGGCGAGGTCGGCGGTGAGGCGAGCGAGCTCCTTCGGCGGGTGCGGGAGTCTCTGCTGGCCGCTGGCCGCCGGGGGTGGCGGGACGGGAAGCCTCAAGGCCCGTGCTGCGGCGGGCAGCCCCGGGGAGCTCCCGGGAGCTGGTGGGAGGGAAGAGGGGAAGGAGGCGGACGCCCCTCCAGGCGCCGGGTGCCTTCCCAACTCGCCAGAGCTCCCCTTGAGCCTTCCCCGGCCCCGCTGGCCCCGCGCAGCTGCCCCCAGCTCCAGCACCTCCCCTGCAGCCTGTCTCCCCAGGTCATCCTGTTGTGATGGCAGCAAGCTGGCCCTCGGATGCACTTGATTCTGCCTTAACGTGGATACCATTAACTGCAGTGCAGGGAAAAAGTGGCATCTCCAGAAGCTGCTGTGGAAGGAGGCGATTTGGCCGGGGATGATCTACGGTCATAATGGTCACTGATTCTCCTTGTCTCCCAGAGGCTGCACTGAGGGCACAGGTGTCCCTTCCTCCCCTGAGGATGCTGTTGTCTGCACCCGCCTCGGTCTTGCCTGGGTTGTCTCTGCCTGACCTCGCTCTCGTCGCGGCGTGGGGGCAAAAAGGGGCGGGCGGAGCACTTGCTGGCTGTGGGCAGTGGACAGGAGCTGCTGCGGCTGAAGCTGGAGAGGCCAGAGAAAGAAGAAGGAATCAGAGGCCGGCCGGCCGGCAGCTGCCTCCCGCCGCAGGCAAGCGGAGAGTCCATGTGCGTAACCCATGGCATGGTACGGCCGTGTGATGCATGAACGAGCGAGGCTACATGTCTAGGAAGCCTTGTCTCGCAAGAGTTGAGACAGCCATGTAATCTTTTAGGTGGAGAACCACCATGTGACCGGAGCTGCAGAAGAGGAAGGGAGGAGAGGAAGAGAAGGAAGCGTCTGAACGGGCAAATTCTCCTGGCAGCACTGAGAACAAGGGATGCGGTGAGTCCTGGGCCCTCGGGGCCCCATCGCCCCACTTGTGTGTCCCAGGCCCTCCCTATCCCTCCCCTGGCCCCCTGTCTTTCACATGGTGCTGTGATTTCCCCCTTGCCCGCCCCTGTCTTTTTTTTTTTTTTTTTTTTTTTTTCCCCCCTCCCCTTTCTCAGTCTCTCTCTGTCCAGCTCCTGGTCTCTAATTTTAAATTCCCCTCTCTCTCTGGAAGCCTGTCAGGACTTTTCTCTGTCTGGCTCTCTGTCCCTGTTGTTTAATTCCTTCCTGTGTGCCCTTTTAGGCCTCACCATTTTTATTTGCTCGGTCTCTCTTGGTCCAGCACAAGATCCGGATTTTTTAAAATTCCTCCCTCTCTGCCCTGCAGCCTGTCGCTTTCGAAGTTCGTGTTGCGATTTCATTCCTTTTGCCGTCTCTCCCTGCTGGGATTTTTCAATTGCTCCCTGTCTGTCTCGCAGCCCGTTGTTGCTTTCTTGTTCTCTCTGTCTCTGTTGGGCTCCCTGTCCCTGTCTTGACCCACTTCTAAAAATGCCTTCCTCTCTGCCTCGTATGCATTGTTCTTGAAACTTCCGTTTCCCGACGTCTCTCTGTAGGTTGCTCCTGGTCCCAGATGTTTATTTCTTCCCTCTCTGTCCTGTGGCCTGTTGCGATTTGGTGTTTCTGCGTGTCTCCTGTTCCCGGCTCTCGGTCCCCGTTTTTCAGTTTCTCTCTCAGCCCTGTAGCCCACTGCTGTTATCTGTCTGTCCTCATCTCTCTCTGGCCAGTTGCCTCTCCCCACATATGTGGTTCCTCCCTCTGCCCTGTGGCCCGTCACTGGTTTTCCGTTCTCTGTCCTGCTCCTTTTCCCCGAGTCTTCAGTTGCTCCCTCTCTGTCCTGTAGCCCATCAAGGGGCTTTGTTTCTTTCTCCATCGCTCCCTGTCCGGCTCCCTGCCCCATCTTTTTAATCCTTCCCTTGCTGCCGTGTGGCGGCTCCCCGCTATCTTCCCTTTCTTCATATCTCTCTCTGGACGGCTCCCGCTTCCCTGTTTTTCAGTTTCTTCCTTCTGGGCCCTGTAGCCTGTGGTGATTGTGCTGCTTTCTCCTTCTCTCTGTCCGGCTGTGGATCCCATTTCTTTAATTCCTCCTGCTTCTCCCTGTAGCCTGTCTTTCTGTCTGCCCTCTCCCCCTTTATCTGTCTCCCCACTCCACCTCTGGCGCCCTGTCCCTGTGTTTTAATTCTTCCCTCTCTGCCCTCCAGCTGTTGCTGTGCTTCCTGCGTGTGTCACACTGGGTCCGGCCCCTCATCTCTGTCTTTTCATTCCTCCCGCTCCTCCCTGGAGCTTGTCGTTGTCATTTTCTTTTGCTGTTGCTCTGTCTGGCTCCAGATCCTCGCAGCTTCCCCCCACCCCTGCCCCGCCTCGTTGCTCCTGGCTGTTTTTTCTGTCTCGATCTCTCTGTGCCTGGCTCTGGCTCCCTGTTGTTTCACTCCTCCCTCTCTGTCCTGTAGCCCATCGGCACATTTTCTTTCGTTGGGCTCTCTTTGGCCGTTTCCCTGTCCCTGTTCAGTTTCTTCCTTCTCAGCCCTGTAGTGTGCCGTGATTCTTTTTCTTTCTCCCCCTCTCCCAGCTCCCAGTCCCTCCCTTTTAATTCCTCCCTCTCTGTCCTGTTGCCTGTCAGGAGTCGTGTGTCCTGGAGTCCCCGGCCCACCCCACCCCCCCCAGCCCCTTCTCACTTTCGCACTTCCTGTCCGTGTTTTTTAATTCCTCCTCCTTTGCTGTGTAGCCTGTTGCTTTTTTCTTCTCTCCATCTCTGTGTCTCAGTGCCCCCATTTTTTAATTCTTACTCTCTGCCCTCTACCCTACCCCTATTTTCACCTTTCTCTGACCCTCTGTATCCAGCTCCCTGTCCCTATCGATTATTTTCTCCCTCTTACTCCTGCACCCGCTGCTATTCCCTGCTGTCGCCATCCCTCTCTGTTCAGCTCTCTGTCCCCAGATTTTAATTCCTTCTTCTGCCCCTCCGTAGCCTGTCTGGATTTTCCCCCTGCTCTCTGTCTGGCTCCCTCTCTCTGCCTTTTCATTCCACATTCTCTGTCCCATAGCCCCAAGCTATTTGTCTGTGTTTCTCAGTCTCTTCTGTCTGGCTCCCTGCTGCTGTTTTTTCTTTCCTCCTTATTTGTCTCATAGCCCATCACTGTTTCGTGGTTTTTTTTTTTTTTTTCTGTCTCTTTGTCCAGCTCCCAGTCCCTGCTCTTGAATTCCTCTTCCCTGTAGCCCGCTGCTGGTTTTTTCTGTTCTCGATCACGCTCTGTCTGGTCCCCTGTCCCTGTTGGTCAATTCTTCCTTCTCTGCCCTGCAGCCCCTGCAGTCTTGTACTTTTTTCCGTCTCTCTCTGGCCGGAGCTCTGTTGCTGCTCATGAGTTCCTCCCTCTCTGCCCTGTAGCCTGTTGCTTTTGTCCTTTCTCCGTCTCGCTTTCTCTGGCTCCCTGATGACGCTATTTTAATATTCCCTCCCTTTTTGTATGAATCGCTATACTTTTTGCTCTCCAGCTTTTTTTTTTTTTTTTCTGGCTCCCCGGCTCTATTTCTTAATTCTTCCACCTGTAGTGTGTAGCTCTGTGGTTTGTACCGTGTTGTTGTTCCCCCCACCCCCGCCCCTTCCCTCCATTGTTGGCTGTCTTGGCTCCCTGTCCCTGTTGTTTCATCCTCCCTCTCTGCCCTGTTCTTTGTTGTCTTTCTCCATGTGTCTCGGTCCAGCTTCCTGCCCCTGTTCTTCTTTCCTTCCTCTCTGTCGTGCTGCCTGTCCCAGTTTTGTCCTGCGTCTCCGTCCTCCTTTGTCGGTCTCTGCCCTGCTCCCTTCTCCCTCTATCTGCTGCCTCTCTTCTTCTCTCCCTGCTGCTTCTTTCTCCACCTGTCGGGCTCCCTGTCCCTGTCTTTCTCTCGCCATCCTGTTCCCTGCCTCAGGCGCTCTCGCTGCATCCGCTACCTGCGTGACTGAAGAAACGTTCGCAGTCTCCTTTGCCCTCCCAGCTGCGTTTGCAGTCCCTTCACAGCAGGCGAGGGGCTGTGAGGGAGCCCAGGGGAGGAGGTGCTGCGCTGCGGGGGTCGAGTGATGGCCCCCCGCTCCTGCGGCACGGCCCAGCCCTCGCCACAGCCGCCGCACGAGCTGTGGGCTCGTTGCCAGGGCCGCATGGCTGCCTGCGGGCGTCCGGCTCGGGCGCCATGCTCAGCGCTGCATCCGGCGAGCAGCAGGCTGTCCTGCCGGCGGGCGCCGCCGGTAACGGCCGCGCGATGCTGCAGGGCCTGTGGGATGGGGCCGCCGTGCCCGCTGCCACTTCCCCGTGAGGAAAGGCCGCTGCTGCCCCCTGGGCACAGGGCTGGTGGGCGTGCTCTTTTCCCTCGCCTGGCTCCCTGACCCCGTTTTCCTTCCACAGACCAGGACTCTGTGTCCTTTCTTTATCTGTGTCTCCCCCTCTCTGTTCTTTTCCCGGTACCTCTCTTTCTCTGCTCCTCAGTTCCTCTCCCTCACCTTATTTTTCTCTTTCTGTTCCTCTGCCCAGCTCCCCATGGCTGTGTTTTCGTTCTCCGTACCTGCTGCCCCAGCGTGGACTGCCGAGCGGTCCCAGGGAAGGGTGAGTGGACGGGCTCTGAGCCCCAGAGCAGGCGTGTTCCTCGCACTTAGATGGGTTTGCAAATAAACCCTCGCTCTGTCTCCTTTGTACTTGCTGAGCAGCGGTCAGAGAGTCCAGGGGAGCAGGTACACAGCGGGGGTAAGGGGCCATGGCTGCAGCTGCGGGCTGGTGCCGGAGGAGCCCCGGAGGGAGCCAGCGAGGCTGATGGCGATGGCCGCTCTGTGTCATGGGGCCGCAGCCCCAGGGGATGGTGCTGCTAGGGCACGCCTGCCCGAGAGTGCCGACAGCAGACGTCGGGCCCCGTCAGGGCAGCTCCCAGGGGTTTTGTGAGCTGGTGGAGAGGAAGGAGGAAGAGGGGCAGATGGCTGCCTCCGGGCACCTGGAGGCCTTCCCACCCCCTGGAAAAGTGCTCCGGCCTGCGCGCCCCATGCAGCTGCCCACAGCTCCAGCACCTGTCCCGTAGCCCCTGACCACCCCAGACCCTGCCCTCGCAGCAGCAAGCTGACCCGCGAACGTGCTTTATTGCCCCATAAGCACGGGTGCCGTTGGCAATGGTCTGGGGCAGGAGGGGGCGTCTCCAGGAGCTCCTGCAGAAGGAGGGGTTCCTGCCTGGGGAAAGGGGTGGCCGTCGCTGTGGACAACAGTTGGCCGTTCTTTGTGTCTCCCAGGGGCAGCGCTGAGGACTTGGTTGCCGGTTCCTCCCCGGGGATGTTGCTGACTGCACCTGGCTCAGGTTTGTGTCCTTATTCTCCCAGTTAAAGCGGTTCCGTTAGTTTAATTCCCTGCCCGGTCACGTTGCTGGTGCCGCAGATACCTGCAGTAGAAGAGCAGGTATCGGCCTTTGCGGTACGGGTCGCTGTCTTTGCTCAGTGCTTTGTACCCCGTGACACGGAGGCAGGTGAGGAAACTCCCCGCTGCTCCTCCGGCCGCCCTTGTGTCTGCTGGGGGTCGCCCCAGCCCCTTTCCCAGGGGATTGCAGGAAGGGTGGTGAGCAGGGCCCCGGGTGTACGAGCCCTGGCCTCTGCACAGGGAGCCCGTTCTGCTCCGGGGCTGCTGCGGTGCGGGCGCTCCGCTGGTCTGGTCGCTGGCGGCAGCTCTTGGAGCCGGCTGGGCTGCGCGGGCGTCGGGGGTTTGCTCACGGCAAGAAGCGGAGGCGTCGGTGTGAGGGAAGAGTTTCGAGACCGGCCGAGGTTCGGCTGTAGGCATAGTAGGAAGTACCCTTTTATGCAGTTGTTTTTGTTGTTTCAGGCTGGCGGTTTTCCGCTGAGGGTTTGGGGGTGGCAAAATGGTTTAATAGCCTGCCATTTTTTTTTTTTAAATTTTAGATGCATTGCATTTTTCTGGAATTCCTGACTATGGGAGATGGAACCTTGTTTTTTTTCCCCACCGTTTTTACTGTGTGCTGTGTAAGTTGCTGATGTCTTGATCTATGCTCTTTTTTCTCTCTTAATAGGACTGATGGTGAAATTGTCCAGCGAGGGTTAGGGTGAGCATCTTGTACTCGCCTGTATACGGAGCTTGAGAGTTTCTCGAGAAGGCATCTTCCCCAGAACTTCTCAGAGAAGAGGGTCTGCGTTCTTTGCGCTGGTAACAGTCTCCAGCCAGGGTCTGTCTTCTGTCGTAGGCCCGGGCACGCGAGCCTTCCCATGACTCCGTTTCTGACTTTTTCATGACGCGCCTGATGAGACGTGTCGTAGTGCCGGTCACAGCAGTTATGTTTCCGTGTAGTTTTTCACCTGTTGTGTGTTTAGCACCGGTTTCTGTGGTTGTAAGGTGCCTGTGTTAGATCTTTCAGCCGCCGTGGTTTTTCCGTCAGCTGACCGCCGCTGTGATTCCTTGAGGGGTTCAGTGGTAAGGAGGCGGTCGGTGGTGCTTGTTCCGTGTGCGCTATACTGCACATTAATGAGGTCTCAATGCTCCGGAGGTTTATTCTTTTGCGGTAGGCGGGCGCATCGGTAGCCGCACCGAGGGTCTCGTGCTCCTCGACTCACCGGGGTACCGCCGACCGAGCGCTCCCCGTCTCGCGCGAGAAGCTCCACACACAGATCTGTCCAGCATGTCTCGTGTCCGAGAAGGTGACGAGTGGTCCAGGATGCGCTGGGGTATCCGCTGTCGAGCGGTCTGTTCTCACGGAGCCCTCTTCTGGGACGACGACTTCTCCGCATCCTGTGGATGTTGGGTCTTGGGGCCCGGCTTCTCGCGCGTCCACCGTTGCGGTTGCGGCCGCGGCCGTATCTTTTCGTCAGGGGCCGTGGCATTTGACTTCCGGGGTGGAAGGTGCTAAGGGTCGTACGCGTAGGGCCAGGTGTTGCTTTGGCTTTGGTTTTCTGTGATGGCTGGCTGGCTGTTGTTGGAGTCTAGAGGGTATTCCTACATGGAAAGGAGATCTCCGGAACCGTTAAGCTGTTGCTCCGCAGCCGGGTGACTCGTTCGATGCCGTTTTCAGATGCAGTGAGACGAGCCGTGCACCAAAGGGTTAGAGGAGGGGCGGGGGAGCGGCCATAAGAAGGTGGGTCGGCACGCGGTGTCAGCGGGCAGATGCGGCCGATGGCTGTGTGAGCAGCTGACAGGTCTTGGTAGGTTTGTTGTATTCCAAAGGCACGAAGTAGCGAGCGAAGCAGGGTATCGGCACTGCGGGTGGCTGGGGCGAGGTGAGCTGGGACTGGTGGGCTGCAGCAGAGAAGTTACTTTTCAGGCGTTGTGTCGTTTGTGAAGTTTATAAGCATCCCTTATGGGTTGTGTTTTACAGGTGGTACCGGAGCCTCAACGCGGCAGCTGGCAGAGGTAGGGTGGGTGGGCGGCCGAGGTAGAGGAGGAGGAGAGGGGAATGGGCACGGGCAGGCTGTGGTTTCGGGCGGTATCTCAGCACGTGCCTTTTGTTTTGGCTTTCGCAGGTCACGCACATAGCCTCGGAGGGGCGAAGCTGCGCGCCGACCAGCGGCCTGAGGAGGCGAGGCGGTTGTCAGCCGGGCCGGCGTCCAAGAGCGGAGCATCCTGCGGCAGCTCGGTCAAGTGTTTCTGTGCGTTTGTGCAGGTGTTACGCAGCTGCCTTTGGAGTTGGGTGAGCTTTTGAGGTGGTGAGCTAAGGAGCAGCAAGGAGGAGCGTGGGGCTGGTGATTTCTCCCAAGCGTGACGGTATTTCTCTGTCTGTTGCTACCTTAGGGGGGCCGCAAGCGATGACAGCTGCAGCGTCCAACACGGGAATCGGTGCGGAGCAGTTGAGCGGAAGACCACGTTCCTTTTGAGGAGGAGGGTGTTTCGAGGAGGTCTGTGGTGACCCGTGTGACAGCTACCACTGTCAGCGGTGTGTGTGGGTTTTTTTTTTTTTTTTCTGTAGGCGATGAGGAGGAACGTGGCAACTGCAGGAGTAATCAGGTTAGTTGATGTGGTTTCTGCTGAGGATGGACGCGGATCCCCAGCCCTCTGGAAGCGAAGCTGAGGGACCAGGGACCGTTGTCCTGCAGTGCGTAACTTTGATTTCAGTTGGAAAAGGGATTTTCCTGGAATGGAAATCTTTCTCCTTCAAAGAAATTGCGTTGTACGAACTGCCTGTCGGACTCTGTGTGCTTGGCTGTAGAAGTCATGAGCAGTGAGACTTTTTGCCCTCTTTTGAAAAACAAAACAACAGCAAAGTCAATTTGTTTCCAAAGACTGAAGCACAGCAAGTGTTCCAAAAGTGGATGGCGTCGCTGGTCTTTACATTCTTGGTTGCAACGGTCGAGATACGATTAAAAAATGTTCCTCTGCGTGCTTTGGTACAGCCAGAAGCCTTAGTGCATCTGCCAGTCCTGTTCGGTGGCCTTACCTGTTGCAGCCCTGGGGATTTGAATTTCTTTTTTTTTTCTTTTTAATGAGTAAAACCATGTGGGGGATCTATTATTTCACTGATCTTTTCCTGTCATATATGAAACTCTAGAGAAAGTTAAAATTGTATAATTGGCAGAATGACTAACGCGGTTTAAACTCGCTGCCGAATCAGTACAGCATGTAATGTATGAGGTGTACTTAAGCGGTCAGGGGTTTCTCTAACTCTTTCCAAGCCAGAGGCAGCTGCATGTTACTGAGTTTCTTCCCTGTGTTTTGACAGAGCGCTCTGAAGTACTTGGTTTCTAATCATGTGACATGATAGAACAAGGTGGGGCAGGAGCAGAGTCAAATAACAACTGTGTATTTTGGAGACAGGTGTAAGCATAGATCTAGATGGGGGTGTACAGCCTTGTTCTGCAGCAGCGCTCTAAGGAAGGGCATCAAACATGAGCAAGAGCAGTTGCTTTTCTGCTAAGAAGGGGTTGGAAATCGTATCTGTTTGTCTTTCTATGGAGTGTTAAGTATTCAAATCACTCTGGTTTGTAGAGGATGTGTCTGTATTTCGGGCTGGTCTCCTTCAGTTCGACTGCTCTCCTGTCCCTCGTTCTATTGAATTCCTCTCCTTGCTTCTGTGTTGTTCTTCTAATGTGCTGAACTATGGCTGGGGCCTTTTGTTTCCCGATGTCTTGCTGTGAGTGTCCGGTGCTGCGCAGCAGCTCGCCCCCCCCCCCCCCCCCCCCCCCCAGGTTTGCCTGCCGGTGGCTCAGCGCTCTCGCCCCGCGGGGCCAGCTCTGTCTCTGTCCAAGCTTTCTGCCACGGCTGTCCGGTGGGGAAAGGGGCAGTTGTTGCTCTGGGGAGCCCGTCTGGGCGTGGTCCGAGACGGGGAATGTGGCAGAGCCGAGTGCGAGCAAGAGCCATGGCACCGTCCTTTGGCGGACGCCCTGCCACCCCTCTGCTGTGCGGCAGCCGGCGTCGATGATCCGGCGGGGGGCAGGCATCGAGCATGGATTCTGTCTCGTGGGCTGTGGCAGGTGAGTGCTCGTCTGTGGGTTATGCCGGGGAGAGCCGTTGGTGTCGGTCATCCCCCACCCCTCTCCGGGTCCCCCTGTACCCCCAGTGTCAGAGAAAGACGCAGGTGCTGCTGCGCCGCTGTGACCGCACGGGGGTGCTGCGTGAAACGGCGCTTTGTGCTGCCTGCGCGTGGGGGGTGTGCGGTACTGCAGGCCGGGGTACGCGCATGCGCGCTGGCGGCCGCCTGCGGCGCGCTCTGCTACCACGATTTGACTAGGGTTGGGTACTGGGGCGTGGTACACGCGCGTGTGCGGCGACACCGATTTGTGGCGCTCTCTGCTGCCACCCTGTGACCGAAAAGCAGTACTGCAGTCCCGAAGGCGCTGCCGCGCTCCCTGCTGCCACCCTGTGACCGAAAAGCAGTACTGCAGTCCCGAAGGCGCTGCCGCGCTCCCTGCTGCCACCCTGTGACCGAAAAGCAGTACTGCAGTCCCGAAGGCGCTGCCGCGCTCCCTGCTGCCACCCTGTGACCGAAAGTCGGTACTGCAGGCCCAGCGGAGCTTTCCGCGCTCCCTGCTGCCACCCTGTGACCAAAAAGCGGTTATGCAGCCCCGGCGGCGCTGCCGCGCACCCTGCTGCCACCCTGTGACCAAAAGACGGTACTGCAGCTCCGGGTGCGCGCTGCCGCGCTCTCTCCTGCTACCGCCTACAGTGAGTGGGCTACGCACCGGACGCTCTCACCTTTGTGCCCCGCGGCGGCCCCTTCCCCGGGGGATGTTTGGAAAGGCAGTGGGCGGGGCCTGGGGTAGATGAGTCCCGGGCTCTGCCCAGGGAGCTCCTTCTGGGCGAGGTGAGAGCTGTGGGATTGGGCAAGCTCCAGCAGCACCCACAGTAGAGAGAGCCCTGGGATGCAGCTTGGGCTTTTTTTTTTTATTATTTGTCAGCAGTTTCATACGGAGTGTTAAGGGGTGATGAGAGGGTTCTAAAACACACAGCTTTTTTAACTGACAGTTTTGCTGTGGTTTTGTTCTAGGTTGTCCTGGGTTACAGTGCAAAATGTGCCAAAAGAAAAAAATATTCTATTACCATCTTCAGGAGCTGTTGAGACCAGGTGGGGCGGTGCTCTCTGCCTCCCCCCCCCGGACTATCTCCTGTTACTGGGCACAACAATGCCTTATCGCCTGACTCATCGATAACTCGCTCCTGGACTATCTCCTGTTAATGGCCCATCAAGGAACTGCCTCACGACTCCCCATCCCATTGTGAGATGCTCCGCCCGGGGGTGGGGGGGGCGGGGGGGAAGGAGCCAAGCAGTCCATGCCAAATAAAAACAGAGATTTTGAACACCCTAGCAGCCTTCTTCCAGTGGATTCCCAGAGGAGCTTTTCCCCCCACTGGAGTTCCAGAGGACAAGAGCTACCTACCTACCACTGGACCTTCGGAGGAAGACCAGACTCTTTTACCTGATTGCTGCTTCCACAGAACTACATCCATCGCTTCAGGAGGACTGCAGCCAGCATCTTATCGGACTGCTACTGCCACCCTAACAGGGTGTCAGGTTGTATTCCTGACTCTGTCAGTGTAAACCAGTGGGTTGTTTGTTTTTTCCCTGCCTTGTGTTTTATATATATATATATATATATATTAGTAAAGAACTGTTATTCCTATTCCCCGTATCTTTGCCTGAACGCCCGTTAATTTCAAAATTATAATAATTTGGAGGGAAGGGGGTTGCACTTTCCATTTCAAGGGAGGCTCCTGCCTTCCTCCACAGACACCTGTCTTTCAAACCAAGACATAGGTGCACTGGATTTTCCTGGAATTCTGAACTTCCTGCAGGATGGCAACTTGTTTTTTGTGACAAGGGTTTGTGATCCCATTTCCTTTCCTAGGACTGAAGGTGAGATTATCGAGTAGCATGAGGATGTGCACCACATCTGCACCTGTCTATGCCCCCCCCATACCCCTGTCTCTGCCTTCAGGTGGGGTTTTTCCCATGCCACCCCGATCTTTGTGGCCTTGACTCCCGTGTGTGTGCCTGGCCCTACTTGTCATGTCCCTGCCTCCCATGGGCCTGCCTTGCCTGCTTTTTTTCATGGTAGGGATGGACAACGACAAGAGTATATGTAAGAAGGCAGTCTTTATTAAGTTGCAAAAACCAAGATGGCTGAGATGGTGCAGCAGAAAAAGCGTACCCTTTTATAACCTTTCTTATCTGTCCACCTGTTCATGCACTAAGGCTGCTAAAATGATTCGCTCAATAGCTTTGTCCATTCACCTCCATTCACATAATGATTGGCTGGAGCTCCTACTGTATTTCTCACTGTACCTACTGTTCTCTTGCCAAGTTTCTGCTCTGTGGTATTACTTGCTCAGTCTCTTCTTGCTCAATCTCTTATAACTTCCTCAAACTTGTTTACAACATTCTTCATCCACTTCTTCTGTCTTTTCAAGGGTATACTGGAATGCTGTCAAGGTCAACTTCATCTTCCTCAATCAGGTTATCCCTGACAGATTTTTGTACCCACTTTATGGGTGTGCATAGCTCACACCCTATCCTCCCCCTGTGCACCTGCCTTCCTCCCCCCCCCCGCCCCCCCACCATGGGTGTGCCTTGCACCTGCCTCCCATTACCATGTTTTGTGTCCCCCTCCCCTTGTCCCTGCTCCATGCACCTGCCTTGCCCCCACCACTACAAGAACTGCTGCTCCAGATGCAAACTGTTTTAAACAAACTGTTTGCATTCCAAACTTCGCTCTGGCACTTCCTTGGGCCCAAAATGCCATCACCAGTAGATATCAGGGGGAATGAGGGGCACCCAGCAGGGACACCCTGAAGTCTCATGGTTTCCATCAGGCTTTCCCAAGGGCAGGGGTGGGTGGGAGAGTGGAAAAGCAGTATTGCTTTTTACATTTTCTTCCTACATCTCCCTCTTCAGAGCTCCTTGTCCCTGGGTGCTTGTTCTTGCCTGTGGCCCCTGTTCCTGATGGGCTCCAGGTGTGGCCAGTGGGGCTAATAACAGGGCCGGCCCTCCTGTGGGCTATAAAGGGGCTGCCTGAGGGAGCTGATAAAGGGGAACTGGCTGAGGAGGTAGCTGGAGCTACCTCCAGAATGGAATGGCTGGTCCCTGTGGTAAGGAAGGATCCCCCTGAGCTGTCCATGATGGAGCAGACCACCAGCACACATTGCTGGCAGCTTGGTGCCTGCATCGGCTGTGTGTGTGAGCCGCTGGCCAGCCTGGCGGTGGAGGGGAGTTGAGAGAAAAGTGTTGGGGTGCTGAAGATCTGAGCTGGTGCCAGGAGCTGGGGTGAGTCACACGTTCTCCTGTGTGTGTCCCGGTCCACCTCTGCTGCCCTGCCTGCCGCTCCTTCTGCTGCCTGGGAAAGGGCTGCCCAGGGATGGGGAGGGCCAGCAATGGCTTTCTGTCCTGGCCCCTTTGCTGTGGGAGCCTGATGGACAGCCTAACACCTTCCTGATTGCACTGGGGCTTCCCCTCAAGCCAGGGGGAGAGGCAGGGCTGGAAGAAAGTGGAGGCTGAGATGGGGTGCGAAGTCAGGGAAAATGTGGAAGTCAAGACGGGGGTGGAAATGGTGTCACTTTTTACATTGTCTTTGTAAGGCTCCCTCTTTTTGTCTTCCTGACCCTATGTGTTAGTTCTTGCCTCTGTTTCTTTTCCCCTATTGCTTTACAATATTTCCCTGTCCCTTGTCTTGTCCCTGCCTTGTGGTCCTGCTGGTCCCTTTGGCCTCTCTCTCCTGCTCCTCCTCGCTCTTATGTATTCCTCCATCTCTCCCTGGGTTTTTTGCTCAGTGTCCCAGTACTCCTCTCTCTATGCTACTGTCCTGCTCCCTGTCCCTCTCCTGTTTGCAGCATCCCGTTTACTGGCTGCCTGTCCCCCACCTCTTCTCTACCTTCCTCCTGCTTTTTCCCTTCTCTCCTGCTGCGTTTGCTGTGTTTGCACACCGAGCCTTGTAGCCAGCTCAGTGCCAGGATTTGTTCTGGGCAGAGGTGAGTAAACTTTTCCTGCCTCCTCTGTGCCCCTGGATGGTATTCAAGCCCCTGGGTGCAGAGCTCGTGGCTGTGGGCAGGTGCCGGGGAGGGGGCCATGTGCTGTGGGGCTTTGCCCAGGCACCTGTTCCTGATGGGCTCCAGCTGGGGCAGGTGTGGCCACTGAGGCTAATGATGGGGCTGGCCCTACTTTGGGCTATGAAGGGGGCTGCCTGGGCATGCCTGCCTGCAGGAGCTGGCTGAGGAGTCAAACCAAGGGGCTTCCACAGGCAACTGTCTCCAGCTGGTCCCTGTGGCAAGGAAGGATCCCTCCCACCCATCCACAACAGAGAATGCCACCATAACACAGCACCAGGACCTTGGCGCCTCTGTTGGCTGCACACGTGTGAGCTGCTGCATGTCCAGGAAACCTCGTGAGAGAAGTGCATTGAGTCACCCACCGCCTGCTCCTAAGGTCAGGCAGCTGGCACTGTGGAGGAGGAAGGGGCAGAGACAGAGAGAAAAGCCTCGGGGCGGTGAAGGTCTGCCGTTGTCACCAGGAGCCACGTGTCCCCTCGTGTGTGTCCAGGGCCATCCCTGCCCCGGTTCTCTGGATCTCTGCCTGCCTCCTTGCCTGTCCCTGCCTCTGTCTGCCTTTCAGGCTGTCTAGTTCCCCAAAGCTTTTTGCTCTTTTGCTAGCATTGCCCTGTAAAGTGTCACCTTCTACCTTTCCTTTCTATGTCGTTTCCTTTCTGGCACCCCACCAGCTCTGATTTCATTCTTCCTCATTGCTTGTGAAACTGGCATTTCTAGGTCCCCTCTCTCCGTGTCTCAGTTTACCCAGTTGCCTATGATTTTGGGAAGGGTGGTGGTTGGGGCCTGGGGTAGATGAGCCCTGAACTCTCCCAGGAAGCTCCTTCTTACATGCGAGGCAAGAACTCTGGGACTAGGCAGGGTCCAGCAGCACCCACAGTAGAAAGTGCCCTGGGATGAAGCTTGGGCTTTTTTTTTTTCTTGTTTTTATGTCAGCAGTTTCCTAGGGGGTGTTCAGGGGTGACAGGAGGGTTTTAAAACACACAGCCTTTTTTTTAACTGCTAGTTTTGGTGCTGTTTTGTTCTAGGTGCACTGGATTTTCCCGGAATTCTGAACTTCCTGCAGGATGGCAACTTGTTTTTTGCGAGGAGTGTTGGTGACCGCATTTCCCTTCCTAGGACTTGAAGGTGAGACTATCGAGCAGCCGTGAGGATGCGCACCACGTCTGCACCTGTCTATGCCCCCCCATACCCCTGTCTCTGCCTTCAGGTGGGGTTTTTCCCATGCCATCCCCAACTCGGTGGCCTTGCTAAGGGTGGGTGTGCCTGGCCCCAAATCCACCCGGCGCCTCCCCCCCGCCGTGAGCGTGCCTTGCTGCTGTTCTTCGGCACTGGCCACTGTAGGCGTGCCCTGCTTGCCCCCCCCCCCCCGACCCCCCCCCCCGGTGTGCCTTTTCTGCCCCGGCACCGCCCCCCCCGTGGGCGTGCCCTGCTTCCCCGCGCCCCGCCCCGGCACTGATCCCCCCCCCCGGTGGGTGTGCCTTGCTTTTCCGCGCCCCGCCCCGGCACCGCCCCCCCGTGGGCGTGCCCTGCTTCCCCGTGCCCCGCCCCGGCACCGCTCCCCCCGTGGGAGTGCCTTGCTGCTTTGCACCTCGCCCCAGCACCGCCCCCCCCATGGCCTCGCCGACAGTGGCCGTGCCCTGCCCGGCCCCCACCCCCTCCCCTTCCCGGGTTTGCCTTTGTTATTCTGCACCCCACCCCAGCACCGCCCCCCCCCGGGCGTGACTTTTTTGCCCCATGCCCCACCCTCCCGTTGGCGTGCCTTGCTGCCCACCCCCCCCACCCCACCCCCCACCCCCCGGCACCGCCCCCCCTTGTGTCCCATCCCCACCACTTGCCCGGGGGCGGGGCCTGGGGTATATGAGCCTCGGCCTCTGCTCAGGGAGCTCATTCTGCTCTGGGGCTGCTGGCGCTGGCAGCTCCAGACCCAGCTGCCTCTGCGGGCACGGGGCTTCGGGCGCGGACAGGAGCGCAGGCGGCTGCGGCAGGGAAGAGCTGCGGCCGGGGACACCAGGCCACCCCTGTACTCCTCAGGGCCCCATCGGCTCCAGCCCCTCAGCGAGGACCAGATGTGCTCCTGGGCCTGGCCAGGCCCTGCCGGGACGCGTTCCACCCCGTCGGGCCCCCTGCCACCAGCTATGCCGAGCGCTGCTGCCTCTGCCCAGCCCCGGGGGCGCCGGGGCCAGAGGCTGTCGTCCCCAAGTGGGGTCACAGCATCTTTTGGGGGGGGTCGATGGCACCGACGCCGAGCCATCCTGCAGCCGTCTTTTTGGCTTTGCACCGCAGGCATCTCCGTAAGCTGTCCGAGTTCCTCCCTCCCCTTCGTGTGCCCCTCAGTCCCCTCCATTTCCCATCCAGGCACCAGAATCAATCTGCGTGACAAGTGGCCTTCTCAGAACCACGGGCCTTCAAAGGGCCTTCTCTCACCTGCCTAGTCCTCTCAGAAGGACACGGGCGTTGCTCTGTGTGGACTCATTTGTCTTTCCTGGCACCTCTCCTGAGCTGCTTTGTCACTTGTTTTGGTTCGAGTCGCTTCAGTGTTACTTAAGGTGCTTGGTACAGTTCCTGATGCTTTGGGGCTCTTTTCCCCGACGGTTTTTCCTTGGTTTTGGTTTTTGCTTTGGGTTCGGTTTGGTTTCAACCCTTTCCTGGGGTTTTCTGTCCTTTGGGACTTATTTCTGTTGAGGGAGGCAGATGGAGAAAAGTAGGAGTCTCAGTGTCTTACAACTGCTGGTGATCTACAATAGTCCCTTTGCAACCAGAGAGCTCTGAGAGGAGGATTCTTGCAGGCTGTCATTCGGCTTTGTCATTCGGTCCCGTCCAGAATGTAGCGCTGGTACAAGTTCTGCAACAGACAGGAACGGGTCTAGCCTTGTTACGCGGGCTTTCTTTTTCCTTGCAGGTCGGACTTGAGACTTGAAACGGCATTTTCCTTCGCTAAAAAAACACGCCCCGGACTCGCCGCAGACTCGGCAGCGTCGCGGATTTCGCCGGACCGCGCCGCTGGCAGAGCCGGCGGCCGACGGGGTCGCGGGCGCTCGGCACCGCGTCGGCCGGAGGCTCCCGTTGGCGCAGCAGCGACGGTCGGGGGCGGCGCAGCTGGACAGCCGGAGGTTTGGTGTCGCGGCGTATCTGCTGTGCGCGGGTTCGCTTCCCCGGGATTTTGGGCTGCTCTGGAAAAACGGGTGGCGGAGCCGGAGAGAAGAGCGGGCGGTGGCTACAGGCCGAGTCGCCGCTCGGGGAGGTTGCGCTCCGCGGAGCTTCAAACTTTGGAGACGGAGTGCAAAACCGTCGAGCGTCCCAAGTGGACCGCGGCAGGCGTCCTCGCTCCGGTCGTTTTTCCTGGGGAATTCCAAAGTGGTCAGTTTCTATTAGTTTAATTTTTACCGCTCGTTTACGTCAAAACGTTTAAAATAAAAATGTCCGTCACAGTAACCAGAATAGTCTTTGGGAGCAAATACTGCCCGTCGTCCGCTCTAGCTATTGCTTCCCACTTTGCAGACAGTACTTACTCCCCATTGATGTAATCAAAGGGCAAGCAGCAGAATATCAACAACAGAGCACTAACTGGAAGGAATACCTGTAGCGAAACAACTCTAACAGGAAAAGAAAAAAATCACGCGTCCTAGTTAATCCACTTCGTGGTAAAGTCACAAAATATCAGAGCGCGCCTAAAGAGAAGAAATATTACCTAGGGTTGAGCAATGACTAAATTTAGTGGCAGATGTTACTTAATGAACCAGGCAGTAATTATTCCCGGTCCCTATTGCAATTCAAAAAATGAATAGTTGAGAGACCCTCTTGAAGTGATAAAGACAGAAAACTAATTGGGAGTCGTGAACAGCTCCATTTAAACATAACCACTGCTAAACCAATTGAACTGGAAACTAATTGGGAGGCTCTAACGCTTAAACGAGCACACCGCTGTAAGCAAGCTGGGAGGCAACAGTGACTCCTGCTTAGAACCAAAAGAGTAATCGAAGCTTTAGATTTTTAGATAAAGAGAAATAAAAAAAGGAATCGTTCAATAACGGCTACGTTTAAACGTAGGTACTAAAAGAATTCCCGGGCGGTGGTGAACTAACATAACGCTAAAAGATTTAGATTTAAAATAAAAGGAAAATTAGAAAACCAACAGGGAGTCACGACTGCCGAAACTTAAACATAGCCGTTGGGGGGGGGGAGGAGGGGACGGGTACCAATTCCTTCCAAGTAGAGCTAAAAGAAAAAACCGACGCCCATTAAATCCGACGAACAAAAACCTTAGATTTCATTTTAGAAACAGATCGAACGCTAACTGGGCATCATGAGTGCCCGTTTAACAATACTAGCCATCTTAAACTGATGCATTAAAGATACCCCCGCAGCACCATCAGATGAAAATTTTCTCCTTGGGAAGCAGAAATAGAATACCAATTGGGAGCAGTTTAGGGTAACGGTCGTCGTGAACGGACCCCTCATTAGAGTCCTAATTCACAATCCGAAACCGTGATTTCCAACGGTAATGAACCTTTTCCTCTTGTGTCAGTCGGGTGCCTGCGCTTTGCTCCTGCTCCCTTCAGCAGCGGTACACGGAGCGCTCGCTGGCTGTGAGCCGTTCGTTCACCCGCTTTCTGTACCAGTCAACTCTTCAATCGGGCCATTTAAATAACAGACTATTCTCTCAAATTCCAGCTCAAACGCGTGGCACGAATTAACGGCGCCCGAGGACCACGCCATTTACTAGCGCCGCCCCGGAGCTGAGCCTGCTTATTGTGAGGCGCTTCTCGCAAGAGCCCCTCACGCACGCACGCACGCACGCACGCACGCACGCACGCAGGTCCCGTCACCGGTGCTCCGCGCCGGCCTAACCGCGGACCGGCAGGGCCGGCGGAGAAACTGCCCGGAAGCCGCGGAGAGCGAGACGGATTCGAGAGCGAGACGGATTCAACAGCGATTCCTGCCGAAACACGCAAGGAACGCAGCTCTGCACGGCGGGGCGGCGGCCTGTCCCCTCCTGCCCGCGCGGCCCCATCCCCGCCGCGGGCAGCCTCAGCCTTCACAAGACGGCGGCGCCATACACTCGCCCCCCTCCAAGCACCGGCCGCAGCTCCGGAGAGAAACGACGCGGATGCGGCCCCGAGACGGCGGCGCCGCCGGCACTCGTTTCGCGGGGGACTCACCGGCTCCTCCGGGGCTCCGGCAGGCTCCCGCCGCTTCCCCGCGGTCCTCCATGATGCCGGAAGTGCCCCTCAGTCCTCCGAACTTGCGCTCTATGGGCCCGCAGTCCTCCAGGATGCCCAAGTGCCGGTTCGGTGCGGGGGGGCCTGGAGTAGATGAGCCCCGGACTCTGCCCAGGGAGCTCCTTCTGGGCGAGGCGAGAGCTGTGGGACTGGGCAGGGTCCAGCGGCACCCACAGGAGAGAGCGCCCTGGGATGCAGCTTGGGTTTTGGGGTTTTTTTGGTTTGTTTTTTTTTTTTTTTGTTTTTTTTTTTTAACGTCGGCAGTTTCCTACGGGGTGTTCAGGGGTGACAGGAGGGTTTTAAAACACACAGCCTTTTTTTTTAACTGATAGTTTTGGTGCTGTTTTGTTCTAGGTGCACTGGATTTTCCCGGAATTCTGAACTTCCTGCAGGATGGCAACTTGTTTTTTGTGAGGCGTGTTGGTGACCGCATTTCCCTTCCTAGGACTTGAAGGTGAGACTATCGAGCAGCCGTGAGGATGCGCCCCACGTCTGCACCTGTCTATGCCCCCCCATACCCCTGTCTCTGCCTTCAGGTGGGGTTTTTCCCATGCCACCCCCAACTCGGTGGCCTTGCTAAGGGTGGGTGTGCCTGGCCCCAAATCCACCCGGCGCCTCCCCCCCCGCCGCGAGCGTGCCTTGCTGCCGTTCTTCGGCACTGGCCACTGTAGGCGTGCCCTGCTTGCCCCCCCCCGACCCCCCCCCGGGTGTGCCTTTTCTGCCCCGGCACCGCCCCCCCCCGTGGGCGTGCCCTGCTTCCCCGCGCCCCGCCCCGCCCCCCCCCCGTGGGAGTGCCTTGCTGCTTTGCACCTCGCCCCAGCACCGCCCCCCCCATGGCCTCGCCGACAGTGGCCGTGCCCTGCCCGGCCCCCACCCCCTCCCCTTCCCGGGTTTGCCTTTGTTATTCTGCACCCCACCCCAGCACCGCCCCCCCCGGGCGTGACTTTTTTGCCCCATGCCCCACCCTCCCGTTGGCGTGCCTTGCTGCCCCCCCCCCCACCCCCCCCACCCCCCCCCCGGCACCGCCCCCCCTTGTGTCCCATCCCCACCACTTGCCCGGGGGCGGGGCCTGGGGTATATGAGCCTCGGCCTCTGCTCAGGGAGCTCATTCTGCTCTGGGGCTGCTGGCGCTGGCAGCTCCAGACCCAGCTGCCTCTGCGGGCACGGGGCTTCGGGCGCGGACAGGAGCGCAGGCGGCTGCGGCAGGGAAGAGCTGCGGCCGGGGACACCAGGCCACCCCTGTACTCCTCAGGGCCCCATCGGCTCCAGCCCCTCAGCGAGGACCAGATGTGCTCCTGGGCCTGGCCAGGCCCTGCCGGGACGCGTTCCACCCCGTCGGGCCCCCTGCCACCAGCTATGCCGAGCGCTGCTGCCTCTGCCCAGCCCCGGGGGCGCCGGGGCCAGAGGCTGTCGTCCCCAAGTGGGGTCACAGCATCTTTTGGGGGGGGTCGATGGCACCGACGCCGAGCCATCCTGCAGCCGTCTTTTTGGCTTTGCACCGCAGGCATCTCCGTAAGCTGTCGTCCGAGTTCCTCCCTCCCCTTCGTGTGCCCCTCAGTCCCCTCCATTTCCCATCCAGGCACCAGAATCAATCTGCGTGACAAGTGGCCTTCTCAGAACCACGGGCCTTCAAAGGGCCTTCTCTCACCTGCCTAGTCCTCTCAGAAGGACACGGGCGTTGCTCTGTGTGGACTCATTTGTCTTTCCTGGCACCTCTCCTGAGCTGCTTTGTCACTTGTTTTGGTTCGAGTCGCTTCAGTGTTACTTAAGGTGCTTGGTACAGTTCCTGATGCTTTGGGGCTCTTTTCCCCGACGGTTTTTCCTTGGTTTTGGTTTTTGCTTTGGGTTCGGTTTGGTTTCAACCCTTTCCTGGGGTTTTCTGTCCTTTGGGACTTATTTCTGTTGAGGGAGGCAGATGGAGAAAAGTAGGAGTCTCAGTGTCTTACAACTGCTGGTGATCTACAATAGTCCCTTTGCAACCAGAGAGCTCTGAGAGGAGGATTCTTGCAGGCTGTCATTCGGCTTTGTCATTCGGTCCCGTCCAGAATGTAGCGCTGGTACAAGTTCTGCAACAGACAGGAACGGGTCTAGCCTTGTTACGCGGGCTTTCTTTTCCTTGCAGGTCGGACCTGAGACTTGAAACGGCATTTTCCTTCGCTAAAAAAACACGCCCCGGACTCGCCGCAGACTCGGCAGCGTCGCGGATTTCGCCGGACCGCGCCGCTGGCAGAGCCGGCGGCCGACGGGGTCGCGGGCGCTCGGCACCGCGTCGGCCGGAGGCTCCCGTTGGCGCAGCAGCGACGGTCGGGGGCGGCGCAGCTGGACAGCCGGAGGTTTGGTGTCGCGGCGTATCCGCTGTGCGCGGGTTCGCTTCCCCGGGATTTTGGGCTGCTCTGGAAAAACGGGTGGCGGAGCCGGAGAGAAGAGCGGGCGGTGGCTACAGGCCGAGTCGCCGCTCGGGGAGGTTGCGCTCCGCGGAGCTTCAAACTTTGGAGACGGAGTGCAAAACCGTCGAGCGTCCCAAGTGGACCGCGGCAGGCGTCCTCGCTCCGGTCGTTTTTCCTGGGGAATTCCAAAGTGGTCAGTTTCTATTAGTTTAATTTTTACCGCTCGTTTACGTCAAAACGTTTAAAATAAAAATGTCCGTCACAGTAACCAGAATAGTCTTTGGGAGCAAATACTGCCCGTCGTCCGCTCTAGCTATTGCTTCCCACTTTGCAGACAGTACTTACTCCCCATTGATGTAATCAAAGGGCAAGCAGCAGAATATCAACAACAGAGCACTAACTGGAAGGAATACCTGTAGCGAAACAACTCTAACAGGAAAAGAAAAAAATCACGCGTCCTAGTTAATCCACTTCGTGGTAAAGTCACAAAATATCAGAGCGCGCCTAAAGAGAAGAAATATTACCTAGGGTTGAGCAATGACTAAATTTAGTGGCAGATGTTACTTAATGAACCAGGCAGTAATTATTCCCGGTCCCTATTGCAATTCAAAAAATGAATAGTTGAGAGACCCTCTTGAAGTGATAAAGACAGAAAACTAATTGGGAGTCGTGAACAGCTCCATTTAAACATAACCACTGCTAAACCAATTGAACTGGAAACTAATTGGGAGGCTCTAACGCTTAAACGAGCACACCGCTGTAAGCAAGCTGGGAGGCAACAGTGACTCCTGCTTAGAACCAAAAGAGTAATCGAAGCTTTAGATTTTTAGATAAAGAGAAATAAAAAAAGGAATCGTTCAATAACGGCTACGTTTAAACGTAGGTACTAAAAGAATTCCCGGGCGGTGGTGAACTAACATAACGCTAAAAGATTTAGATTTAAAATAAAAGGAAAATTAGAAACCAACAGGGAGTCACGACTGCCGAAACTTAAACATAGCCGTTGGGGGGGGGGAGGAGGGGACGGGTACCAATTCCTTCCAAGTAGAGCTAAAAGAAAAAACCGACGCCCATTAAATCCGACGAACAAAAACCTTAGATTTCATTTTAGAAACAGATCGAACGCTAACTGGGCATCATGAGTGCCCGTTTAACAATACTAGCCATCTTAAACTGATGCATTAAAGATACCCCCGCAGCACCATCAGATGAAAATTTTCTCCTTGGGAAGCAGAAATAGAATACCAATTGGGAGCAGTTTAGGGTAACGGTCGTCGTGAACGGACCCCTCATTAGAGTCCTAATTCACAATCCGAAACCGTGATTTCCAACGGTAATGAACCTTTTCCTCTTGTGTCAGTCGGGTGCCTGCGCTTTGCTCCTGCTCCCTTCAGCAGCGGTACACGGAGCGCTCGCTGGCTGTGAGCCGTTCGTTCACCCGCTTTCTGTACCAGTCAACTCTTCAATCGGGCCATTTAAATAACAGACTATTCTCTCAAATTCCAGCTCAAACGCGTGGCACGAATTAACGGCGCCCGAGGACCACGCCATTTACTAGCGCCGCCCCGGAGCTGAGCCTGCTTATTGTGAGGCGCTTCTCGCAAGAGCCCCTCACGCACGCACGCACGCACGCACGCACGCACGCAGGTCCCGTCACCGGTGCTCCGCGCCGGCCTAACCGCGGACCGGCAGGGCCGGCGGAGAAACTGCCCGGAAGCCGCGGAGAGCGAGACGGATTCGAGAGCGAGACGGATTCAACAGCGATTCCTGCCGAAACACGCAAGGAACGCAGCTCTGCACGGCGGGGCGGCGGCCTGTCCCCTCCTGCCCGCGCGGCCCCATCCCCGCCGCGGGCAGCCTCAGCCTTCACAAGACGGCGGCGCCATACACTCGCCCCCCTCCAAGCACCGGCCGCAGCTCCGGAGAGAAACGACGCGGATGCGGCCCCGAGACGGCGGCGCCGCCGGCACTCGTTTCGCGGGGGACTCACCGGCTCCTCCGGGGCTCCGGCAGGCTCCCGCCGCTTCCCCGCGGTCCTCCATGATGCCGGAAGTGCCCCTCAGTCCTCCGAACTTGCGCTCTATGGGCCCGCAGTCCTCCAGGATGCCCAAGTGCCGGTTCGGTGCGGGGGGGCCTGGAGTAGATGAGCCCCGGACTCTGCCCAGGGAGCTCCTTCTGGGCGAGGCGAGAGCTGTGGGACTGGGCAGGGTCCAGCGGCACCCACAGGAGAGAGCGCCCTGGGATGCAGCTTGGGTTTTGGGGTTTTTTTGGTTTGTTTTTTTTTTTTTTGTTTTTTTTTTTTTTAACGTCGGCAGTTTCCTACGGGGTGTTCAGGGGTGACAGGAGGGTTTTAAAACACACAGCCTTTTTTTTTAACTGATAGTTTTGGTGCTGTTTTGTTCTAGGTGCACTGGATTTTCCCGGAATTCTGAACTTCCTGCAGGATGGCAACTTGTTTTTTGTGAGGCGTGTTGGTGACCGCATTTCCCTTCCTAGGACTTGAAGGTGAGACTATCGAGCAGCCGTGAGGATGCGCCCCACGTCTGCACCTGTCTATGCCCCCCCATACCCCTGTCTCTGCCTTCAGGTGGGGTTTTTCCCATGCCACCCCCAACTCGGTGGCCTTGCTAAGGGTGGGTGTGCCTGGCCCCAAATCCACCCGGCGCCTCCCCCCCCGCCGCGAGCGTGCCTTGCTGCCGTTCTTCGGCACTGGCCACTGTAGGCGTGCCCTGCTTGCCCCCCCCCGACCCCCCCCCGGGTGTGCCTTTTCTGCCCCGGCACCGCCCCCCCCCGTGGGCGTGCCCTGCTTCCCCGCGCCCCGCCCCGCCCCCCCCCCCGTGGGAGTGCCTTGCTGCTTTGCACCTCGCCCCAGCACCGCCCCCCCCATGGCCTCGCCGACAGTGGCCGTGCCCTGCCCGGCCCCCACCCCCTCCCCTTCCCGGGTTTGCCTTTGTTATTCTGCACCCCACCCCAGCACCGCCCCCCCCGGGCGTGACTTTTTTGCCCCATGCCCCACCCTCCCGTTGGCGTGCCTTGCTGCCCCCCCCCCCACCCCCCCCCACCCCCCCCCCGGCACCGCCCCCCCTTGTGTCCCATCCCCACCACTTGCCCGGGGGCGGGGCCTGGGGTATATGAGCCTCGGCCTCTGCTCAGGGAGCTCATTCTGCTCTGGGGCTGCTGGCGCTGGCAGCTCCAGACCCAGCTGCCTCTGCGGGCACGGGGCTTCGGGCGCGGACAGGAGCGCAGGCGGCTGCGGCAGGGAAGAGCTGCGGCCGGGGACACCAGGCCACCCCTGTACTCCTCAGGGCCCCATCGGCTCCAGCCCCTCAGCGAGGACCAGATGTGCTCCTGGGCCTGGCCAGGCCCTGCCGGGACGCGTTCCACCCCGTCGGGCCCCCTGCCACCAGCTATGCCGAGCGCTGCTGCCTCTGCCCAGCCCCGGGGGCGCCGGGGCCAGAGGCTGTCGTCCCCAAGTGGGGTCACAGCATCTTTTGGGGGGGGTCGATGGCACCGACGCCGAGCCATCCTGCAGCCGTCTTTTTGGCTTTGCACCGCAGGCATCTCCGTAAGCTGTCCGAGTTCCTCCCTCCCCTTCGTGTGCCCCTCAGTCCCCTCCATTTCCCATCCAGGCACCAGAATCAATCTGCGTGACAAGTGGCCTTCTCAGAACCACGGGCCTTCAAAGGGCCTTCTCTCACCTGCCTAGTCCTCTCAGAAGGACACGGGCGTTGCTCTGTGTGGACTCATTTGTCTTTCCTGGCACCTCTCCTGAGCTGCTTTGTCACTTGTTTTGGTTCGAGTCGCTTCAGTGTTACTTAAGGTGCTTGGTACAGTTCCTGATGCTTTGGGGCTCTTTTCCCCGACGGTTTTTCCTTGGTTTTGGTTTTTGGTTTGGGTTCGGTTTGGTTTCAACCCTTTCCTGGGGTTTTCTGTCCTTTGGGACTTATTTCTGTTGAGGGAGGCAGATGGAGAAAAGTAGGAGTCTCAGTGTCTTACAACTGCTGGTGATCTACAATAGTCCCTTTGCAACCAGAGAGCTCTGAGAGGAGGATTCTTGCAGGCTGTCATTCGGCTTTGTCATTCGGTCCCGTCCAGAATGTAGCGCTGGTACAAGTTCTGCAACAGACAGGAACGGGTCTAGCCTTGTTACGCGGGCTTTCTTTTTCCTTGCAGGTCGGACTTGAGACTTGAAACGGCATTTTCCTTCGCTAAAAAAACACGCCCCGGACTCGCCGCAGACTCGGCAGCGTCGCGGATTTCGCCGGACCGCGCCGCTGGCAGAGCCGGCGGCCGACGGGGTCGCGGGCGCTCGGCACCGCGTCGGCCGGAGGCTCCCGTTGGCGCAGCAGCGACGGTCGGGGGCGGCGCAGCTGGACAGCCGGAGGTTTGGTGTCGCGGCGTATCTGCTGTGCGCGGGTTCGCTTCCCCGGGATTTTGGGCTGCTCTGGAAAAACGGGTGGCGGAGCCGGAGAGAAGAGCGGGCGGTGGCTACAGGCCGAGTCGCCGCTCGGGGAGGTTGCGCTCCGCGGAGCTTCAAACTTTGGAGACGGAGTGCAAAACCGTCGAGCGTCCCAAGTGGACCGCGGCAGGCGTCCTCGCTCCGGTCGTTCTTCCTGGGGAATTCCAAAGTGGTCAGTTTCTATTAGTTTAATTTTTACCGCTCGTTTACGTCAAAACGTTTAAAATAAAAATGTCCGTCACAGTAACCAGAATAGTCTTTGGGAGCAAATACTGCCCGTCGTCCGCTCTAGCTATTGCTTCCCACTTTGCAGACAGTACTTACTCCCCATTGATGTAATCAAAGGGCAAGCAGCAGAATATCAACAACAGAGCACTAACTGGAAGGAATACCTGTAGCGAAACAACTCTAACAGGAAAAGAAAAAAATCACGCGTCCTAGTTAATCCACTTCGTGGTAAAGTCACAAAATATCAGAGCGCGCCTAAAGAGAAGAAATATTACCTAGGGTTGAGCAATGACTAAATTTAGTGGCAGATGTTACTTAATGAACCAGGCAGTAATTATTCCCGGTCCCTATTGCAATTCAAAAAATGAATAGTTGAGAGACCCTCTTGAAGTGATAAAGACAGAAAACTAATTGGGAGTCGTGAACAGCTCCATTTAAACATAACCACTGCTAAACCAATTGAACTGGAAACTAATTGGGAGGCTCTAACGCTTAAACGAGCACACCGCTGTAAGCAAGCTGGGAGGCAACAGTGACTCCTGCTTAGAACCAAAAGAGTAATCGAAGCTTTAGATTTTTAGATAAAGAGAAATAAAAAAAGGAATCGTTCAATAACGGCTACGTTTAAACGTAGGTACTAAAAGAATTCCCGGGCGGTGGTGAACTAACATAACGCTAAAAGATTTAGATTTAAAATAAAAGGAAAATTAGAAAACCAACAGGGAGTCACGACTGCCGAAACTTAAACATAGCCGTTGGGGGGGGGGAGGAGGGGACGGGTACCAATTCCTTCCAAGTAGAGCTAAAAGAAAAAACCGACGCCCATTAAATCCGACGAACAAAAACCTTAGATTTCATTTTAGAAACAGATCGAACGCTAACTGGGCATCATGAGTGCCCGTTTAACAATACTAGCCATCTTAAACTGATGCATTAAAGATACCCCCGCAGCACCATCAGATGAAAATTTTCTCCTTGGGAAGCAGAAATAGAATACCAATTGGGAGCAGTTTAGGGTAACGGTCGTCGTGAACGGACCCCTCATTAGAGGCCTAATTCACAATCCGAAACCGTGATTTCCAACGGTAATGAACCTTTTCCTCTTGTGTCAGTCGGGTGCCTGCGCTTTGCTCCTGCTCCCTTCAGCAGCGGTACACGGAGCGCTCGCTGGCTGTGAGCCGTTCGTTCACCCGCTTTCTGTACCAGTCAACTCTTCAATCGGGCCATTTAAATAACAGACTATTCTCTCAAATTCCAGCTCAAACGCGTGGCACGAATTAACGGCGCCCGAGGACCACGCCATTTACTAGCGCCGCCCCGGAGCTGAGCCTGCTTATTGTGAGGCGCTTCTCGCAAGAGCCCCTCACGCACGCACGCACGCACGCACGCACGCACGCAGGTCCCGTCACCGGTGCTCCGCGCCGGCCTAACCGCGGACCGGCAGGGCCGGCGGAGAAACTGCCCGGAAGCCGCGGAGAGCGAGACGGATTCGAGAGCGAGACGGATTCAACAGCGATTCCTGCCGAAACACGCAAGGAACGCAGCTCTGCACGGCGGGGCGGCGGCCTGTCCCCTCCTGCCCGCGCGGCCCCATCCCCGCCGCGGGCAGCCTCAGCCTTCACAAGACGGCGGCGCCATACACTCGCCCCCCTCCAAGCACCGGCCGCAGCTCCGGAGAGAAACGACGCGGATGCGGCCCCGAGACGGCGGCGCCGCCGGCACTCGTTTCGCGGGGGACTCACCGGCTCCTCCGGGGCTCCGGCAGGCTCCCGCCGCTTCCCCGCGGTCCTCCATGATGCCGGAAGTGCCCCTCAGTCCTCCGAACTTGCGCTCTATGGGCCCGCAGTCCTCCAGGATGCCCAAGTGCCGGTTCGGTGCGGGGGGGCCTGGAGTAGATGAGCCCCGGACTCTGCCCAGGGAGCTCCTTCTGGGCGAGGCGAGAGCTGTGGGACTGGGCAGGGTCCAGCGGCACCCACAGGAGAGAGCGCCCTGGGATGCAGCTTGGGTTTTGGGGTTTTTTTGGTTTGTTTTTTTTTTTTTTGTTTTTTTTTTTTAACGTCGGCAGTTTCCTACGGGGTGTTCAGGGGTGACAGGAGGGTTTTAAAACACACAGCCTTTTTTTTTAACTGATAGTTTTGGTGCTGTTTTGTTCTAGGTGCACTGGATTTTCCCGGAATTCTGAACTTCCTGCAGGATGGCAACTTGTTTTTTGTGAGGCGTGTTGGTGACCGCATTTCCCTTCCTAGGACTTGAAGGTGAGACTATCGAGCAGCCGTGAGGATGCGCCCCACGTCTGCACCTGTCTATGCCCCCCCATACCCCTGTCTCTGCCTTCAGGTGGGGTTTTTCCCATGCCACCCCCAACTCGGTGGCCTTGCTAAGGGTGGGTGTGCCTGGCCCCAAATCCACCCGGCGCCTCCCCCCCCCGCCGCGAGCGTGCCTTGCTGCCGTTCTTCGGCACTGGCCACTGTAGGCGTGCCCTGCTTGCCCCCCCCCGACCCCCCCCCCCGGGTGTGCCTTTTCTGCCCCGGCACCGCCCCCCCCCGTGGGCGTGCCCTGCTTCCCCGCGCCCCGCCCCGCCCCCCCCCCCGTGGGAGTGCCTTGCTGCTTTGCACCTCGCCCCAGCACCGCCCCCCCCATGGCCTCGCCGACAGTGGCCGTGCCCTGCCCGGCCCCCACCCCCTCCCCTTCCCGGGTTTGCCTTTGTTATTCTGCACCCCACCCCAGCACCGCCCCCCCCGGGCGTGACTTTTTTGCCCCATGCCCCACCCTCCCGTTGGCGTGCCTTGCTGCCCCCCCCCCCACCCCCCCCACCCCCCCCCCGGCACCGCCCCCCCTTGTGTCCCATCCCCACCACTTGCCCGGGGGCGGGGCCTGGGGTATATGAGCCTCGGCCTCTGCTCAGGGAGCTCATTCTGCTCTGGGGCTGCTGGCGCTGGCAGCTCCAGACCCAGCTGCCTCTGCGGGCACGGGGCTTCGGGCGCGGACAGGAGCGCAGGCGGCTGCGGCAGGGAAGAGCTGCGGCCGGGGACACCAGGCCACCCCTGTACTCCTCAGGGCCCCATCGGCTCCAGCCCCTCAGCGAGGACCAGATGTGCTCCTGGGCCTGGCCAGGCCCTGCCGGGACGCGTTCCACCCCGTCGGGCCCCCTGCCACCAGCTATGCCGAGCGCTGCTGCCTCTGCCCAGCCCCGGGGGCGCCGGGGCCAGAGGCTGTCGTCCCCAAGTGGGGTCACAGCATCTTTTGGGGGGGGTCGATGGCACCGACGCCGAGCCATCCTGCAGCCGTCTTTTTGGCTTTGCACCGCAGGCATCTCCGTAAGCTGTCCGAGTTCCTCCCTCCCCTTCGTGTGCCCCTCAGTCCCCTCCATTTCCCATCCAGGCACCAGAATCAATCTGCGTGACAAGTGGCCTTCTCAGAACCACGGGCCTTCAAAGGGCCTTCTCTCACCTGCCTAGTCCTCTCAGAAGGACACGGGCGTTGCTCTGTGTGGACTCATTTGTCTTTCCTGGCACCTCTCCTGAGCTGCTTTGTCACTTGTTTTGGTTCGAGTCGCTTCAGTGTTACTTAAGGTGCTTGGTACAGTTCCTGATGCTTTGGGGCTCTTTTCCCCGACGGTTTTTCCTTGGTTTTGGTTTTTGGTTTGGGTTCGGTTTGGTTTCAACCCTTTCCTGGGGTTTTCTGTCCTTTGGGACTTATTTCTGTTGAGGGAGGCAGATGGAGAAAAGTAGGAGTCTCAGTGTCTTACAACTGCTGGTGATCTACAATAGTCCCTTTGCAACCAGAGAGCTCTGAGAGGAGGATTCTTGCAGGCTGTCATTCGGCTTTGTCATTCGGTCCCGTCCAGAATGTAGCGCTGGTACAAGTTCTGCAACAGACAGGAACGGGTCTAGCCTTGTTACGCGGGCTTTCTTTTTCCTTGCAGGTCGGACTTGAGACTTGAAACGGCATTTTCCTTCGCTAAAAAAACACGCCCCGGACTCGCCGCAGACTCGGCAGCGTCGCGGATTTCGCCGGACCGCGCCGCTGGCAGAGCCGGCGGCCGACGGGGTCGCGGGCGCTCGGCACCGCGTCGGCCGGAGGCTCCCGTTGGCGCAGCAGCGACGGTCGGGGGCGGCGCAGCTGGACAGCCGGAGGTTTGGTGTCGCGGCGTATCTGCTGTGCGCGGGTTCGCTTCCCCGGGATTTTGGGCTGCTCTGGAAAAACGGGTGGCGGAGCCGGAGAGAAGAGCGGGCGGTGGCTACAGGCCGAGTCGCCGCTCGGGGAGGTTGCGCTCCGCGGAGCTTCAAACTTTGGAGACGGAGTGCAAAACCGTCGAGCGTCCCAAGTGGACCGCGGCAGGCGTCCTCGCTCCGGTCGTTTTTCCTGGGGAATTCCAAAGTGGTCAGTTTCTATTAGTTTAATTTTTACCGCTCGTTTACGTCAAAACGTTTAAAATAAAAATGTCCGTCACAGTAACCAGAATAGTCTTTGGGAGCAAATACTGCCCGTCGTCCGCTCTAGCTATTGCTTCCCACTTTGCAGACAGTACTTACTCCCCATTGATGTAATCAAAGGGCAAGCAGCAGAATATCAACAACAGAGCACTAACTGGAAGGAATACCTGTAGCGAAACAACTCTAACAGGAAAAGAAAAAAATCACGCGTCCTAGTTAATCCACTTCGTGGTAAAGTCACAAAATATCAGAGCGCGCCTAAAGAGAAGAAATATTACCTAGGGTTGAGTAATGACTAAATTTAGTGGCAGATGTTACTTAATGAACCAGGCAGTAATTATTCCCGGTCCCTATTGCAATTCAAAAAATGAATAGTTGAGAGACCCTCTTGAAGTGATAAAGACAGAAAACTAATTGGGAGTCGTGAACAGCTCCATTTAAACATAACCACTGCTAAACCAATTGAACTGGAAACTAATTGGGAGGCTCTAACGCTTAAACGAGCACACCGCTGTAAGCAAGCTGGGAGGCAACAGTGACTCCTGCTTAGAACCAAAAGAGTAATCGAAGCTTTAGATTTTTAGATAAAGAGAAATAAAAAAAGGAATCGTTCAATAACGGCTACGTTTAAACGTAGGTACTAAAAGAATTCCCGGGCGGTGGTGAACTAACATAACGCTAAAAGATTTAGATTTAAAATAAAAGGAAAATTAGAAAACCAACAGGGAGTCACGACTGCCGAAACTTAAACATAGCCGTTGGGGGGGGGGAGGAGGGGACGGGTACCAATTCCTTCCAAGTAGAGCTAAAAGAAAAAACCGACGCCCATTAAATCCGACGAACAAAAACCTTAGATTTCATTTTAGAAACAGATCGAACGCTAACTGGGCATCATGAGTGCCCGTTTAACAATACTAGCCATCTTAAACTGATGCATTAAAGATACCCCCGCAGCACCATCAGATGAAAATTTTCTCCTTGGGAAGCAGAAATAGAATACCAATTGGGAGCAGTTTAGGGTAACGGTCGTCGTGAACGGACCCCTCATTAGAGTCCTAATTCACAATCCGAAACCGTGATTTCCAACGGTAATGAACCTTTTCCTCTTGTGTCAGTCGGGTGCCTGCGCTTTGCTCCTGCTCCCTTCAGCAGCGGTACACGGAGCGCTCGCTGGCTGTGAGCCGTTCGTTCACCCGCTTTCTGTACCAGTCAACTCTTCAATCGGGCCATTTAAATAACAGACTATTCTCTCAAATTCCAGCTCAAACGCGTGGCACGAATTAACGGCGCCCGAGGACCACGCCATTTACTAGCGCCGCCCCGGAGCTGAGCCTGCTTATTGTGAGGCGCTTCTCGCAAGAGCCCCTCACGCACGCACGCACGCACGCACGCACGCAGGTCCCGTCACCGGTGCTCCGCGCCGGCCTAACCGCGGACCGGCAGGGCCGGCGGAGAAACTGCCCGGAAGCCGCGGAGAGCGAGACGGATTCGAGAGCGAGACGGATTCAACAGCGATTCCTGCCGAAACACGCAAGGAACGCAGCTCTGCACGGCGGGGCGGCGGCCTGTCCCCTCCTGCCCGCGCGGCCCCATCCCCGCCGCGGGCAGCCTCAGCCTTCACAAGACGGCGGCGCCATACACTCGCCCCCCTCCAAGCACCGGCCGCAGCTCCGGAGAGAAACGACGCGGATGCGGCCCCGAGACGGCGGCGCCGCCGGCACTCGTTTCGCGGGGGACTCACCGGCTCCTCCGGGGCTCCGGCAGGCTCCCGCCGCTTCCCCGCGGTCCTCCATGATGCCGGAAGTGCCCCTCAGTCCTCCGAACTTGCGCTCTATGGGCCCGCAGTCCTCCAGGATGCCCAAGTGCCGGTTCGGTGCGGGGGGGCCTGGAGTAGATGAGCCCCGGACTCTGCCCAGGGAGCTCCTTCTGGGCGAGGCGAGAGCTGTGGGACTGGGCAGGGTCCAGCGGCACCCACAGGAGAGAGCGCCCTGGGATGCAGCTTGGGTTTTGGGGTTTTTTTGGTTTGTTTTTTTTTTTTTTGTTTTTTTTTTTTTAACGTCGGCAGTTTCCTACGGGGTGTTCAGGGGTGACAGGAGGGTTTTAAAACACACAGCCTTTTTTTTTAACTGATAGTTTTGGTGCTGTTTTGTTCTAGGTGCACTGGATTTTCCCGGAATTCTGAACTTCCTGCAGGATGGCAACTTGTTTTTTGTGAGGCGTGTTGGTGACCGCATTTCCCTTCCTAGGACTTGAAGGTGAGACTATCGAGCAGCCGTGAGGATGCGCCCCACGTCTGCACCTGTCTATGCCCCCCCATACCCCTGTCTCTGCCTTCAGGTGGGGTTTTTCCCATGCCACCCCCAACTCGGTGGCCTTGCTAAGGGTGGGTGTGCCTGGCCCCAAATCCACCCGGCGCCTCCCCCCCCGCCGCGAGCGTGCCTTGCTGCCGTTCTTCGGCACTGGCCACTGTAGGCGTGCCCTGCTTGCCCCCCCCCGACCCCCCCCCGGGTGTGCCTTTTCTGCCCCGGCACCGCCCCCCCCCGTGGGCGTGCCCTGCTTCCCCGCGCCCCGCCCCGCCCCCCCCCCGTGGGAGTGCCTTGCTGCTTTGCACCTCGCCCCAGCACCGCCCCCCCCATGGCCTCGCCGACAGTGGCCGTGCCCTGCCCGGCCCCCACCCCCTCCCCTTCCCGGGTTTGCCTTTGTTATTCTGCACCCCACCCCAGCACCGCCCCCCCCGGGCGTGACTTTTTTGCCCCATGCCCCACCCTCCCGTTGGCGTGCCTTGCTGCCCCCCCCCCCCCACCCCCCCCACCCCCCCCCCGGCACCGCCCCCCCTTGTGTCCCATCCCCACCACTTGCCCGGGGGCGGGGCCTGGGGTATATGAGCCTCGGCCTCTGCTCAGGGAGCTCATTCTGCTCTGGGGCTGCTGGCGCTGGCAGCTCCAGACCCAGCTGCCTCTGCGGGCACGGGGCTTCGGGCGCGGACAGGAGCGCAGGCGGCTGCGGCAGGGAAGAGCTGCGGCCGGGGACACCAGGCCACCCCTGTACTCCTCAGGGCCCCATCGGCTCCAGCCCCTCAGCGAGGACCAGATGTGCTCCTGGGCCTGGCCAGGCCCTGCCGGGACGCGTTCCACCCCGTCGGGCCCCCTGCCACCAGCTATGCCGAGCGCTGCTGCCTCTGCCCAGCCCCGGGGGCGCCGGGGCCAGAGGCTGTCGTCCCCAAGTGGGGTCACAGCATCTTTTGGGGGGGGTCGATGGCACCGACGCCGAGCCATCCTGCAGCCGTCTTTTTGGCTTTGCACCGCAGGCATCTCCGTAAGCTGTCCGAGTTCCTCCCTCCCCTTCGTGTGCCCCTCAGTCCCCTCCATTTCCCATCCAGGCACCAGAATCAATCTGCGTGACAAGTGGCCTTCTCAGAACCACGGGCCTTCAAAGGGCCTTCTCTCACCTGCCTAGTCCTCTCAGAAGGACACGGGCGTTGCTCTGTGTGGACTCATTTGTCTTTCCTGGCACCTCTCCTGAGCTGCTTTGTCACTTGTTTTGGTTCGAGTCGCTTCAGTGTTACTTAAGGTGCTTGGTACAGTTCCTGATGCTTTGGGGCTCTTTTCCCCGACGGTTTTTCCTTGGTTTTGGTTTTTGGTTTGGGTTCGGTTTGGTTTCAACCCTTTCCTGGGGTTTTCTGTCCTTTGGGACTTATTTCTGTTGAGGGAGGCAGATGGAGAAAAGTAGGAGTCTCAGTGTCTTACAACTGCTGGTGATCTACAATAGTCCCTTTGCAACCAGAGAGCTCTGAGAGGAGGATTCTTGCAGGCTGTCATTCGGCTTTGTCATTCGGTCCCGTCCAGAATGTAGCGCTGGTACAAGTTCTGCAACAGACAGGAACGGGTCTAGCCTTGTTACGCGGGCTTTCTTTTTCCTTGCAGGTCGGACTTGAGACTTGAAACGGCATTTTCCTTCGCTAAAAAAACACGCCCCGGACTCGCCGCAGACTCGGCAGCGTCGCGGATTTCGCCGGACCGCGCCGCTGGCAGAGCCGGCGGCCGACGGGGTCGCGGGCGCTCGGCACCGCGTCGGCCGGAGGCTCCCGTTGGCGCAGCAGCGACGGTCGGGGGCGGCGCAGCTGGACAGCCGGAGGTTTGGTGTCGCGGCGTATCTGCTGTGCGCGGGTTCGCTTCCCCGGGATTTTGGGCTGCTCTGGAAAAACGGGTGGCGGAGCCGGAGAGAAGAGCGGGCGGTGGCTACAGGCCGAGTCGCCGCTCGGGGAGGTTGCGCTCCGCGGAGCTTCAAACTTTGGAGACGGAGTGCAAAACCGTCGAGCGTCCCAAGTGGACCGCGGCAGGCGTCCTCGCTCCGGTCGTTCTTCCTGGGGAATTCCAAAGTGGTCAGTTTCTATTAGTTTAATTTTTACCGCTCGTTTACGTCAAAACGTTTAAAATAAAAATGTCCGTCACAGTAACCAGAATAGTCTTTGGGAGCAAATACTGCCCGTCGTCCGCTCTAGCTATTGCTTCCCACTTTGCAGACAGTACTTACTCCCCATTGATGTAATCAAAGGGCAAGCAGCAGAATATCAACAACAGAGCACTAACTGGAAGGAATACCTGTAGCGAAACAACTCTAACAGGAAAAGAAAAAAATCACGCGTCCTAGTTAATCCACTTCGTGGTAAAGTCACAAAATATCAGAGCGCGCCTAAAGAGAAGAAATATTACCTAGGGTTGAGTAATGACTAAATTTAGTGGCAGATGTTACTTAATGAACCAGGCAGTAATTATTCCCGGTCCCTATTGCAATTCAAAAAATGAATAGTTGAGAGACCCTCTTGAAGTGATAAAGACAGAAAACTAATTGGGAGTCGTGAACAGCTCCATTTAAACATAACCACTGCTAAACCAATTGAACTGGAAACTAATTGGGAGGCTCTAACGCTTAAACGAGCACACCGCTGTAAGCAAGCTGGGAGGCAACAGTGACTCCTGCTTAGAACCAAAAGAGTAATCGAAGCTTTAGATTTTTAGATAAAGAGAAATAAAAAAAGGAATCGTTCAATAACGGCTACGTTTAAACGTAGGTACTAAAAGAATTCCCGGGCGGTGGTGAACTAACATAACGCTAAAAGATTTAGATTTAAAATAAAAGGAAAATTAGAAAACCAACAGGGAGTCACGACTGCCGAAACTTAAACATAGCCGTTGGGGGGGGGGAGGAGGGGACGGGTACCAATTCCTTCCAAGTAGAGCTAAAAGAAAAAACCGACGCCCATTAAATCCGACGAACAAAAACCTTAGATTTCATTTTAGAAACAGATCGAACGCTAACTGGGCATCATGAGTGCCCGTTTAACAATACTAGCCATCTTAAACTGATGCATTAAAGATACCCCCGCAGCACCATCAGATGAAAATTTTCTCCTTGGGAAGCAGAAATAGAATACCAATTGGGAGCAGTTTAGGGTAACGGTCGTCGTGAACGGACCCCTCATTAGAGTCCTAATTCACAATCCGAAACCGTGATTTCCAACGGTAATGAACCTTTTCCTCTTGTGTCAGTCGGGTGCCTGCGCTTTGCTCCTGCTCCCTTCAGCAGCGGTACACGGAGCGCTCGCTGGCTGTGAGCCGTTCGTTCACCCGCTTTCTGTACCAGTCAACTCTTCAATCGGGCCATTTAAATAACAGACTATTCTCTCAAATTCCAGCTCAAACGCGTGGCACGAATTAACGGCGCCCGAGGACCACGCCATTTACTAGCGCCGCCCCGGAGCTGAGCCTGCTTATTGTGAGGCGCTTCTCGCAAGAGCCCCTCACGCACGCACGCACGCACGCACGCAGGTCCCGTCACCGGTGCTCCGCGCCGGCCTAACCGCGGACCGGCAGGGCCGGCGGAGAAACTGCCCGGAAGCCGTGGAGAGCGAGACGGATTCGAGAGCGAGACGGATTCAACAGCGATTCCTGCCGAAACACGCAAGGAACGCAGCTCTGCACGGCGGGGCGGCGGCCTGTCCCCTCCTGCCCGCGCGGCCCCATCCCCGCCGCGGGCAGCCTCAGCCTTCACAAGACGGCGGCGCCATACACCCCCCCCCCCCCGCCCCCCTCCAAGCACCGGCCGCAGCTCCGGAGAGAAACGACGCGGATGCGGCCCCGAGACGGCGGCGCCGCCGGCACTCGTTTCGCGGGGGACTCACCGGCTCCTCCGGGGCTCCGGCAGGCTCCCGCCGCTTCCCCGCGGTCCTCCATGATGCCGGAAGTGCCCCTCAGTCCTCCGAACTTGCGCTCTATGGGCCCGCAGTCCTCCAGGATGCCCAAGTGCCGGTTCGGTGCGGGGGGGCCTGGAGTAGATGAGCCCCGGGCTCTGCCCAGGGAGCTCCTTCTGGGCGAGGCGAGAGCTGTGGGACTGGGCAGGGTCCAGCGGCACCCACAGGAGAGAGCGCCCTGGGATGCAGCTTGGGTTTTGGGGTTTTTTTGGGTTGTTTTTTTTTTTTTCTTTTTTTACGTCGGCAGTTTCCTACGGGGTGTTCAGGGGTGACAGGAGGGTTTTAAAACACACAGCCTTTTTTTTTAACTGATAGTTTTGGTGCTGTTTTGTTCTAGGTGCACTGGATTTTCCCGGAATTCTGAACTTCCTGCAGGATGGCAACTTGTTTTTTGTGAGGCGTGTTGGTGACCGCATTTCCCTTCCTAGGACTTGAAGGTGAGACTATCGAGCAGCCATGAGGATGCGCCCCACGTCTGCACCTGTCTATGCCCCCCCATACCCCTGTCTCTGCCTTCAGGTGGGGTTTTTCCCATGCCACCCCCAACTCGGTGGCCTTGCCAAGGGTGGGTGTGCCTGGCCCTACTTCTCGTGTCCCTGCCTCCCATGGGTGTGCTTTGCCTGCTTTGTGTACCCTCTTTATGGGTGTGCATAGCTCACGCTGTTGTCCTCGCCCTGTGCTTCTGCCTTGCACCTGCCTCCCATGGGCATGCATTGTCCCCGCCTTGTCCCCGCTCCATGCAGCTGCCTTGCCCCCACCTCTCCAAGTATTGCTGCTCCAGATGTACAGCACCAATAAACTGTTAACATTCCGAACTTTGCTCTGGCACTTCCTTGGGCCCCAAATCCCTAAGACTACCCCAAAATGCCATCACCAGTAGACGTCAGGGGAAATGGGGGGCACCCAGCAGGGGCACCCCGAAGCCTCATGGTTTCCAACAGGCTTTGCCAAGGGCAGGGGTGGGTGGGAGAGTTGAAAAGCAGCATTACTTTCTACATTTTCTTCCTACATCTCCCTCTTCTGAGCTCCTTGTCCCTGGGTGTTTGTTCTTGCCTGTGGCCCCTGTTCCTGATGGGCTCCAGGTGTGGCCAGTGGGGCTAATGGCAGGGCTGGCCCTGCTGTGGGCTATAAAGGGGCTGCCTGAGGGAGCTGGTAAAGGGGAACTGGCTGAGGAGGAGGTGGAGGTGCCTCCAGCATGGAATGGCTGGTCCCTGTGGTAAAGAAGGGTTCCTCTGAGCTGTCCGTGATGGAGCAGACCACCAGCATGTGTTGCCAAGAGCTTGGTGCCTGCATCGGCTGTGTGTGAGCCGCTGGCCAGCCTGGCAGTGGAGGGGAGTTGAGAGAAAAGTGTTGGGGCACTGAAGGTCTGAGCCAGTGCTGGGAGCTGGGGTGAGTCACATGTTCTCCCATGCACATCCTGGTCCATCTTTGCTGCCCTGCCTGTTGCTCCTTCCGCTGCCTGGGAAAAGGCTGCCCAGGGATGGGGAGGGCCAGCTATGCCTTTCTGTCCTGGCCCCTTTGCTGTGGGAGCCTGATGGACAGCCTACCACCTTCCTGATTGCACTGGGGCTTCCCCTCAAGCTAGGGGGAGGTGGCAGGGCTGGAAGAAAGTGGAGGCTGAGATGGAGTGTCAGGGAAAATGTCAAAGTCAGGAGTGGGTGGAAATGGTGTCACTTTTTACATTGTCTTCGTAAGGCTCCCTCTTTTTGTCTTCCTGACCCTATGTGTTAGTTCTTGCCTCTGTTTCTTTTCCCCTATTGCTTTACAATATTTGCCTGTCCCTCGTCTTGTCCTTGCCTTGTGGTCCTGCTGGTCCCTTTGGACTCTCTCTCCTGCTCCTCCTCTCTCTTATGTATTCCTCCACCGCTCCCTGGGTTTTTTGCTCAGTGTCCCAGTACTTCTCTCTCTATGCTACTGTCCTGCTCCCGGTCCCTCTCCTGTTTGCAGCATCCCGTTTACTGGCTGCCTGTCCCCCACCTCTTCTCTACCTTCCTCCTGCTTTTCCTTTGTCTCCTGCTGTCCTGCTGCGTTTGGGCACTGAGCCTTGTAGCCAGCTCAGTGCCAGGGTTTGCTCTGGGTAGGAGTGAGTGAACTTTTCCTGCCTTCTGTGTGCCCTGGATGGTTTTCAAGCCCCTGGGTGCAGAGCTCGTGGCTGTGAGCAGGTGCCAGGGAGGGGGCCATGTGCTGTGGGGATTTGGCCAGGCCCCTGTTCCTGATGGGCTCCAGCTGGGGCAGGTGTGGCCAGTGAGGCTAATGATGGGGCTGGCCCTGCTTTGGGCTAGGAAGGGGGCTGCCTGGGCATGCCTGCCTGCAGGAGCTGGCTAAGGAGTCAAACCAAGGGGCTTCCACAGGCAGCTGTCTCCAGCCGGTCCCTGTGGCAAGGAAGGATCCCTCCCAACCATCCCCAACAGAGCACGCCACCAGCGCATGGCACCAGGACCTTGGCGGCTCTGTTGGCTGCAAGTGGGAGCTGCTGCATGTCCAGGAAACCTCATGGGAGAAGTGCCTTGAGTCACTCACTGCCTACTCCTATGGTCAGGCAGCCGGTACTGTGGAGGAGGAAGGGGCAGAGACAGAGAGAAAAGCCTCGGGGTGGTGAAGGTCTGCCGTTGGCACCAGGAACCACGTGTCCCCTCGTGTGTGTCTGGGCCCATCCCTGCTCTGGTTCTGCAGGTCTCTGCCTGCCTCCTTGCCTGTCCCTGCTTCTGTCTGCTTCCCCAAAGCTTTTTGCTTTTCTGCTAGCATTACCCTGTAAAGTGTCACCTTCTAACTTTCCTTTCTATGTCTCTTCCTTTCTGTCACCCCACCAGCTCTGGTTTCATTCTTCCCCATTGCTTGTGACAATGGCATTTCTAGGTCTCCCTCTCTCGGTGTCTCCGTTTATTCAGTTCCCTGTGATTGTGGGAAGGGTGGTAGTCGAGGTCTGGGGTATATGAGCCCCGGTCTCTGCTCAGGGAGCTCATTCTGCTCCGAGGTTGCTGTGGTGTGGGTGTTCTTTTGGTGCTGCCAGCTCGGGAGCTGGCTGGGCTGTGTGGGCATTGGGGTTTGGTCATGGTGAGAAGCGGAAGCATCTGTGTGAGGTAATAGCTGCGGGACTAGGCAAGGTCCAGCAGCACATAGAGTAGAGAGTGCCGTTGGATGCCAGTTTGTTGGTTTTGATGTCAGTAATTTTATACTGAGTGTTCAGGGGTGGCAAGATGCTTTAAAAACACAGATTTTTTTTTTTTAACTGAATTTTTTGTTTTATTCTAGCTGCACTGGATTTTCCTCGAACTCTGGACTTTGTGCAGGATGGAAACTTTTTTTTTTGGCTGACAGCTTTTCCCTTAATATGACTGAAGGTGAGATTATTAGGTATTAGAATGTGCAACATGTATGCACCTGTATATGCCTCTCCCTATCCACTTGTCCATGCCTCCGTGAGAGGTTTTTGCCCATGTGAGGCTTTTCCCCTGCCTGGTCTTCTCACCGCTGGCCGGGCAACCTGACCAAGAGGTTCCTGTTCCACAGCCTCTTCCCAGTTTCACCTTCCACGTCCTGTGAGGGAAATCCTGCGCAAGCAGCTGCAGTCGTTGCTCGGGCGATAGCCCATGTGGGGCTGGGTGAGTGTGGAGGGACCAGGGCGAGTGGAAGGGTCCCCCTGCCCCTCCCCATCCAAGCCTGGCCCATCTGCTGCCAGGGCAGAAAAGCTGGTGATGAAGTGCCATTAACAGAGCACAGCTTGTTCCCCAAGGGGGCCTTTGGGAGTTTGAAATGTTTTCATTCCAGGTAAAGGAAGAGACTCATCTGTGATAAAGTAAGAGCTGCCTGTTACCTTGTCTATTTCTCTTCTGTTGGTTCACCCTATTTTTATGGGTGAGATGGAGATGGCCTTTTATTTTTAGATGCCCGAATACATTGTCAGTAACCTGTGGTGTCAGGACAGTGAACTTTTGAGCACCTAGACGCCGGTAGAAACATAACCAAAGAAACAGGATGGAAAGTGATGTTTAAATTGGTTTATAATTCTTTTTTTTTTTTTTTTTCTTTTGTTACAGCGTTGATGACTGCTTGTCCTGTGGTTCAGTCCACGTTCTGTTCTGTGGAGTCCTCAGTCTAGGACTTTTACATAAAAAAAGCTTGTCCTTCCAAAAAAGGACTAGTCCTTCATAGGACTGAAGTGTAGACTTGGAGAGTCTCTTAAAGATGTGATCAGAATTAAAGCTGGATTAAACTTAACGTTGCTGCTGTTTGTCTTCACTTTTGCTACTTTCCCCACTGCTCCGTCATGACTGAACAAATAAAATAGTGTCTATCCTGGAGCATGTTAGGCCTATGAAAAATGTACTTGCCTCTGTTTATTTTCTCTTTCTGAGAGTGCATATTCTTCTGTTTCTGTGCACTTACTAAGAAATGATTCTGTGAGAATTGTATTGTAGCCCAAGAGGAAAGAAACTGTGTGTAAGAGTTCGGGTGTTCTGAAGAAACGGACTGTTTTCACAATAAAAGCTTTATGTTTTTTCAGTCTGTTAGCTTTTAAAATATCTTTTAGGGGTATGTGAAAACCTGACTGAGATACTGACATCTGTACTAAGAGCGGTCAAGGTTAGTGGGGTTTTTTTTGGTGGTTTTTAAAATTTTTTTTTCCTGGCACATCTGCCAGTCATGTTTGGTAGCCTTAGGTATTACAGCACTGGGGATTTGTTATTAGGGTGAGGAAAAGGCTGAGGTACTTAAAGCCTTCTTTGCCTCAGTCTTTAATAGTCAGAGTAGTTACCCTCAAGGTAATCAGCCCCCTGAGCAGGAGGACAGGGATGGAGACCAGGAGAATTCCATCATAATCCAGGAAGTAGTAGTTAATGACCTGCTCTGCCATTTGGACACTCACAAGTCTATGGGACTGGATGAAATACACTCAAGAGTGCTGAGGGAGGTGGTGGAAGAACTTGCCAAGTCACTGTCCATCATTTATCAGCAATCCTGATCAACAGGAGAAGTCCCGGAAGACCAGAGGCTTGCTGATGTGACGCTCATTTCCAAGAAGGGCCAGAAGGAGGATCTGGGGAACTACAGGCCTGTCAGCCTGACCTAGGTACCGGGCGAGATTATGGAGCAGTTCATCTTGGGTGTGCTCGCAAGGTAAGTGCAGGACATCCAGGGAATCAGGCCCAGCCAGCACGGGTTCATGAAAGGCAGGTCCTGTTTGACCAACCTGATCTCCTTCTATGATCAGGTAACCTGCCTAGTGGATGAGGGAAAAGTTGTGGATGTTGTATCTCTGGACTTCAGTAAAGCATTTGACACAGTTTCCCACAACATCCTATTGGCCAAGCTGGTGGCTCGTGGCTTAGACAGGTATACTCTTTGCTGGGTTAGAAACTGGCTGCATGGCCAAGCCTGGAGAGATTTAGTAAACGGAGTTAAATCCAGTTGGCGACCAGTCACAAGCAGAGTTCCCCAGGGCTCAGTATTGGGGCCGGTCCGGTTTAATACCTTTATCAACGACCTGGATGAGGGGATCGAGTGCACCCTCAGCAAGTTTGCAGATGACACGAATTTAAGTAGGGCTGTTGATCTGCTTGAGGGTAGAGAGGCTCTGCAGAGGGATCTGGACAGGCTGGATCGATGGGCTGAGATCAGTTGCATGAAGTTTAACAAGGCCAAGTGCCGGGTCCTGCGCTTCGATCACAACAGCCCCATGCAGCGCTACAGGCTTTGGAAAGTGTGGCTGGAAAGCTACCCTGCAGAGAAGGACTCGGGGGTGCTAGTTGACAGTCGGCTGAACATGAGCTGTCAGTGTGCCCGGGTGGCCGAGAAGGCCAACAACATCCTGGCCTGTATCAGCAATGGTGTGGCCAGCAGGAGCAGGGGAGTGATCGTGCCCCTGTACTCAGCACTGGTGAGACCCCACCTTGAGTGCTGTGTGCAATTTTGAGCACCACAGTGTAGGAAAGACGTTGAGGTCCTGGAACAGGTCCAGAGAAGGGGAATGAAGCAGAGGGGTCATGAAAACATGTGTTATGAGGGGCTCCTGAGGGAACTGGGATTGATTAGCCTAGAGAAGAGGGGGCTGAGAGGAGACCCTCTTGTTCTCTACAGCTACCTCAAAGGAAGTTGTAGTGAGGCTGGTGGGTCTCTTCTCCCAAGTAACTAATGACAGGACAAGAGGTAATGGCCTCAAGCTGCACCAGGGGAGATTCAGATTGGATATTAGGAAGAATTTCTTTACCGAAAGAGTGGTTAGACATGGGAACAGGCTGCCCAGGGAGGTGGTGGAGTCACCATCCCTGGAGGTGTTCAAAGACTTATAGGTGTGGTGCTGAGGGACATGGTTCAGTGGTGGGCTTGGCAGTGTTAGGATAACGGTTGGACGTGATGACCTTAAAGGTCTTTTCCAACCACAATGATTCCACGATTCTATTTTTTTTTCCAAAAAAAGTGAAACCATATGGGGGATCTCTCATCTCACTGACTTTTTATAAGTTTGATTTATGACAGGAAAAAAAAAGTTAAAATTGTGTAACTTACAAATGGACTTGTGTTGTTTAAACTGTAACTGCCAAATAGCCGCAGTGTGTGGTTTATGAGGGGTATTTAAGCAGTTCAGTATTTGTTCTAAATATTTAAAAAGAGAGGCCACTGAATGTTAGGGGTGTTTTTCCCCATGTTTGGACGGAGTGCTCCAAAGTACTTTATTTCTGTCTGGCTTTCGATGGTGTGTTTCGGTGGCATCTCTTCTGGGCGGTGCAGCTGGTTAGATGTCCCTCTTAATTTATCTGTCAGAGATCAGTCAAAGAGATGGGTAACTTATCATGTGTTTGTGCCAAGGAAGAAGAATGACCTTTGGTGATTGGAAGATATAGGTATACCGCCAAATGTAAATAACAGGAACTTGGAAATATACACAAGTAAACCATGAGATCGGGGTAACGAAAAATATGTTCCAAGATCATCAACATGTAGTAATGAATTCTAGGAAAGTACTGAATATGTAATGAATATGGATGGATTAAACTCTACTTAAACTGCTTTGTGAAACCACCCCGGTGGAGCAATCCACAGTGCTGCAATAAAGAATGCCTGCTTAATAACACTCTTGTTACTGAGTTTTCATCTCGGAATCCTTACCTGGCCGGACCTAGCCTCCCGCCTCTGTGAGAAGCGTTAGAAAGCAAGGGGGTTTGGAAGCTCCAAATTTTGTTTCAGTCCTCTGGTAGCTCTCCTTCTTTTTTCCTTGTCTCTCTATGCCCCTTTGTCTTGCTTACTGTCACTGTGTTTTTCATTCTGTATCTCACTGTCCCGTTCCTCCTTGCTGTTCATCTCTTTCTTTCTCTGACCCTTTGTGCTTCTCCCCGTTCCTGTTATTTTTACTTCACCTCTGTCCCTGTCATGCTCTGTTGCTCTCATCTCCCTATCTCGATATCCAGCTCCCTGTGCCCCTGACTCTTTCAGAGTTTCCTGCTTTCTGGCTCCCCGTCAGTCACCTGTTTTCTATGTTGCTCTGTCCTTCATCCTGTCTTTCCTTGTCCCTCTGGCCTGCCACCTGTCACTGTCTTTTTTGGGCCAAGTGGTGGCGGGCCAAGTGGATATTAGGAAGAATTGCTATGAGGGTGGTGAGACACTGGAGCAGGCTGTCCAGAGAAGCTGTGGCTGCCCTCTCCCATGGAATTGTTCAAGCCCGGATTGGATGGGGCTCGGAGCAACCTGGTCTAGTGGAAGGTGTCCCTGCCCGTGGCAGGGGGGGTTGAAACTAGATGGTCTTTAAGGTCCTTTCCAACACAAACCATTCGATGATTCTAGTCTTAATACTGCTTTTAAGTGTTCAAATGGCTTTTAAAGGATGTGTTGTATTTTGAGTGGACCTGTTTACCTAGAATCCTCCTCTAGCTTGACTACTATCCTATCCCTTATTCTGAATTAATTCCTCTGCTTTCTTCTGTACTATTTTTTTAATATGCTGCAATATATTTGGGATTTTTGTTTTCTAGGTGTGTGTCTGTAAGCATCTTGTGGTGCGTAATCGATCACCCCCCAAGCCTGGGTTTGACCATTGCAGAGCAGAGCCTGAGCAAGAAAAGTGGCACTATCCTCTGGCGCGCTCCCTGCCCCACCATGGGGCAGCCACCAGCCTGTGGGATAGGGGCTGGGAGGGGCCTGCAGCCATCTGGGGGGGCTACCCTCCTTTATTTTTCTAGCAGAGCTCCCCTTTTATGGGGTGGAGGTTCGTACGTATGTAAATAGTGTTCTCAGAGTTAATGAGCTGCTGGTTGGGGCAGTTTCCCTCATTTTGTGACTCTCTTTTTCTGAGTGAATAAAAAGGGGCTTGTGTGTGTGATGTCACTTGGGCTTCTAAGTATCACAGGGAGTGATGATGCAGCAGAGTAGCGGGTGAGTAGGGGATGAGGGGGGTTGTGGAGTTCCCCCAAAAAAGGTGTGTGGGGGAATCATAGCCAAAACCCACCTGAAAATTCATGAGGGGGGATTAAAAAAATATTAAAACATGTAAATATGGGTGTGAGGTGTTCAAATAGTGAAAAATGTCTCTCATATATAGAGAGACAATAATACTCATTTATATGTATAAAATGAAATGGAAATGAAAGCCATGTATCTACTACATGTACTAGTGCAGTTCACTGTCCTAAATCTCCCTCTTTATTTCTTCCTGACCCTATGTGTTAGTTCTTGCTTCTGCTTCTTTTCCCTTATCACTTTATATTTTTCCTTTGTCCCTCGTCTTGTCTCTACCTTGTTGTCCTGCTGGTCCCTTTGGCCTCTCTCTCCTGCTCCCCCTCTCTCATATATTCCTCCATCTCTCCCTGTTTGGTTTTTTTTTTTTTTTGCTAAATCTCTCAGCTCTCCTCTCTCTCTACTGTTGCCCCGCTTCCCGTCCCTCTCCCATCGACAGCGTCTGGTTTCCCTGTTGCCTGTCCCCCACCTCTTCTCTATCTTCCTCCTGCTTCTCCTCTTCTCTTGTCTCCCACTGTCCTGCTGCGTTTGGGCACCGAGCCTTATAGCTGACTCGGTGCCAGGATTTGTTCTGAGCAGGAATGAGTAAACTTTTCTTGTGCCCCTGGATGGCTTTCAAGCCCCTGGGTACAGAGCCTGTGGCTGTGGGCAGGTGCCAGGGAGGGGCCAGTGTGCTTTTGCCAGGCCCTTGTTCCTGATGGACTCTAGCTGGAGCTGGGGCAGGTGTGGACAGTGAGGTTGACGGTAGGGCTGGCCCTGCTGTGGGCTAGGAAGGGGACTGCCTGGGCATGCCCAGCTGCAGGAACTGGCTGAGGAGTCAAACAAAGGGGCTTCCACAAGGAGCTGTCCCCAGCAAGGAGCAGCCAGTCCCCGTGTGTGGTGGGTTAACCCTGGCCAAAATGCCAGGTGCCCACCAAAGCCACTCTATCACTCCCCCTCCTTAACTGGACAGGAGAGAGGAGAGGGAAAAAAAAGAAAAATAACAGGCTCGTGGGGTTGAGATAAGGACAGGGAGATCACTCAGCATTTACAGTCACGGGCAAAACAGACTCAACTGAAAGGAAATGTAATTTATTACCAATTAACTCAGAGAGGAGTAATGAGAAATAAAACCAAATCTTAAAACACCTTCCCCCCACCCCTCCCTCCTTTCCCAGGCATAACTTTGATCCCGATTTTCCTCCCTCCTCCCCTCCAGTGGCACAGGGGATGGGGGTTAGGGTCAGTTTATCACACTGTTGTTTTCTGCTGCTTCTTCCTCCTCAGGGGGAGGATTTCTCACACTTTTCCCCTGCTCTAATGTGGGGTCCCCCTCATGGGAGAAGGTCCTCTGTGACTTCTCCAGCCTGAGTCTTCCCACGGGTTCAGTCCTTGATGAACTGCCTCAACGGGGGTCTCCTTCATGGTGTGCAGTCCTTCAGGAACCGACTGCTCCAGCATGAGCCCCCCTCACGGGGTCTCTAGCAGCAAACCTGCTCCAGCGTGGACTTCTCTCTCTCCACAGACCACAGGTCCTGCCAGGAGCCTGTTCCAGTGCAGGCTTCCCACGGGGTCACAGCTTCCTTTAGGTAGCCACCTACTCTGATGTGGGGGCCCTCCATGGGGTGTAGGCAGTCATCTGCTCCTCCGCCCATGGGCTGCAGGGGGACAACCTGCTTCACCATGGTCTTCACCACACATTGCAGGGGAATCGCTGCTGTGGCACCTGGAGCATCTCCTCCCCCCCTTCTTCACTGACCTTGGTGTCTGCAGGATGTTTCTCTCAGATATTCTCGCTCCTCTCACTCGCTGCAATTACTGCTGCACAACAACTTTTTCACTCTCTTAAATATGTTATCACAGAGGCGAAAAACACTCTTGCTGATTGGCTCAGCCTTGGCCAGCGGCAGGTCCGTCTTAAAGCCAGCTGGCATTGGCTATATCCGACATAAGGGAAACTTCTAGCAACTTCATACAGAAGCCACCCCTGTAACCCCCCTGCTACCAAAACCTTGCCACACAGACCCGTTACACTGTGGCAAGGAAGGAGCCATCCCCAACAGAGCACCCGACCAGCACACGACACCAGGACGTTGCTGCCTCCGTCGGCCACACACTTGAGCTGCTGCGTGTCCAGGAAACATCATGGGAGAGGTGCATTGAATCACCCACTGCCTACTCCTAAGGTCAGGCAGCCGGTACTGTGGAGGAGGAAGGGGCAGAGACAGAGAGATAAGCTTTGGGGTGCTGGAGGTCTGCCGTTGGCACCAGGAGCCACGTGTCGCCTCACATGGATCCCGGCCCATCCCTCCCACGGTTTTCCAGATCTCTGCTTGCCTCCTTGCCTGTCCCTGCCTCTGTCTGCCTTTCAGGCTTTCTGGTTCCCCAAAGCTTTTCTGTCTTCTGCTAGCATTGCTCTGTAAACTGTCACCTTGTACCTTTCCTTTCTGTCTCCCCACCAGCTTACTTCATTCTTCCTCATTGCTTGTGAAAATGGCATTTCCAAGTCTCCCTCTAAATTTTCTCTTTGTGTCTCCATTTATCCGGGTCCGTGTTCGTGTGGCTTATGTCTTCCTGCACATCTTCACCTTCATCACCTTTATTTAATATCTTCACTTATTTCGTTTGCTGACCCTATTTCTCTCCCCTGCCATGCTCTGTTCTTAATCCTTCCTTCAAAATTTCCTTTTTATCTGCCTATTTTAATTTGCTATTGCTTCCATTTTGTTTGTTTTATAGATAAAGGAAAGCACATAATTTTTGATAATAATCTTGCTGTTGTATTTAATGAGCTACTTTCCTACACAGCTTCATAGGGCATCTATCTTTTTTCCTACCTACACCCCAGAAAAATAATTTTTTTTTCTTTAGAATTCCCTATCCAGTCACATTGCTGATGCAATTAATGTAGCTGCAGTAAAAGAGCAGGAATATTTGTTTCTGGTACAGGTGGCTTTCTCCATTTGACAATTTGCACCCCACAAACTGAAGACAGCTGAGAAAACTCCCTGCTGCTCCTCCAGTCACCTTTATGTGTTGTGGGGGTTGGCCCTGCCCCTTTCCCAGGTGATTGCGGGAAGGGTGGTGGGCAGGTCCTGGAGTATATGAGCCCCGGGGCTCTACTCAGCGAGGTCATTCTGCTCTGGGCCTTCTCTGAGGTCAGTGCTCTGCTGGGCCTTCAAGTAGTGGCAGGTTTTGACCTCTCTAAAATATTTGGGCAGATATGTTTTGATGTTTAAAGAAGCAGAGAACTCTGTCTGAGGTAAGAGCTTCAGGATTGGTCAAGGTTCAGCTGTATTTATCTCAGAAAGTATGCTTGTATACAGGTTTGGTTTTTTTTTTTAGGTCAATAATTTTGTTTTGAGTCTTCTGGGCTGGGATGAGGGCTTAATAGTGTGCTTTTTTTATTTAATCTAGGTGTATCATGCTTTTTTGGAACTCCTGACTTTATTGAAGATGGAACTATCGAGCTATACGACTACTTGTTGTACACTGTGTTAATCGTTGTTACCTTCTCTCTATAATAGGACTGTTGGCGAGGTTAGCTAACAGGGGTTAGGGTGAACATCTTGTATGCATCTGTGAGATGACAAATTATGTGATTTCTTAGAAGCGCAATGGTAGTTTTCCGTCTTCTGGCATTTTAGGTGTCACAAGCGATGATGGCTACAGCATCCGAGGCTGACATTGGAGCAGACGAGAGGAAGGCCACGTTCCTTTTGAGCAGAAGAATGTTGTGGACGAAGTCTGTGTTGATACTTACTGCTGGTACCATTTCTGTGCAGATGAAGAGGAACCTGGTAACTGAGGAACATCCTGGCTGGCTGATGTAGTATTTTGTTGAGGATGGATTCAGAGCCTCGGCCCTCCGAAAGCTAAGTGGAGGGACTGGTGTTTGGGAGGGGGTTCTGGGAGGAGGGAACAAGGTTGGGAGCTGTAAGGAGGGGTTTCAAAATTGGCGTGGGGAGAGGGCTGTCCAGGAACCATCCCCTTTGGGCAGGTAAAGGGAGCGGGTTGCTCTTGGCACAATACTAGCTTGTGCCAGGCAGGACTCTTCCAGCCTGTAGCTGCGTAGCTTGTGTAGCGTGTCTTCTGTGTATCGGACCTTTCTCGGGTCTCGATGTCCTTGTTGCTCTTTGTGCTCGAGGAGCACTTCACGTGCCTCAGGCACCATTCCTAGGGTCTCGAATGCCCATACTCGTCAGCACGGTGCCACTCGGGCACGTCTTTTCTCGCGTAACAAGCTTAAAGCTCGGATAGGTCTCGTGTCTTGGAAGTTTCCAGTCGGTGTGGTTTGGTGTTGTTGTTCCGGGCCACGTCAGCATCTCTGATTTTGAGTGGTCCGCTTCAGTGTAAGTAGCTGTATAGCCACCAAGCGAGGAGAGTTATTTCTGTAGTGCTATGCAGAGACATGGGAGGTGACCAGATGTTTTTAGTGGCAGGCTGTATTTGGCCTCCAGATGGCATTCCTAAGTGGAAATGAGATCTCTGGAATTGTTAAGCTTTTGATAGCACCTGGGCGATTTGTTTGATATCGCTTTTTTGGACGCAGAGGAACGAGCTGCGCGCTAAAGGGCAATGAAGGAGAGGCGAGCGGAGGGATGGAAGAAGGTGCGTCGGCATGTATTGTCAGAGGGGAGATGTGACCGGTGGTTGTCTGATTAGCTTATAGGTTTCAAGTTTTTTTTTTTATTTTGAAGGCACAAAGCAATGAGCAAAGTGGGATGGGAGAGGAGAGTAATGATTAGTGGGCTGAAGTAGCAGCTATTTTTTAGGCATCTCATTGTCAATGATGTTATAAGCATCCCTTGTTTGTGTTTTACAGGTGGTACGCAAGCCTTAATGTAGCAACCAGTAAAGGGCAGAGGCAGGGCTGGTGAGCAGGTGAGGTAAAGGAGCAGGAGATGGGAATGGATGGGGCCCAGCTGCAGTTTGGGCAGTATCTCGGCATGAGTTATTTGCCTTTTTTTTTTTTTTTTTCAGGTGATGAAGTTCTACAGCCTCAGAGGGGTGAAGCTTCACGTTGACAGCCGGTCCGAGCGGGCAAGGTAGTTGTTGGATGAGTTGGTGTGTAAGAGCAAAGTATCCTGCAGAAACTCAGTGAAGTGTTTCTCTTTAGTTTTGCAGGTGTGCGCAGGCTGCTTGTGGAATTGGATGAGCATTTGAGGTGAGCTGGTGTAGTAGCGAGGAGGCTCACGAGGCCGGTGACTTCTCGCAAGCTCAACGGTAATTTTACATCTTTGGGTATCTCGGGTGCCACAAGCAACGATGGCTGCAGCATCCAACACTGCAATCGGAGCAGGTGAGCAGAACACCGTGGTGCTTCCAGTGAAGGGGGTGTTGTGACAGAGGTTGGTGTTGGCTGATGTGGTGATTACTGATCACAGAATTTGTTATTTGGTGGGGTTTTTTTCTGCACATGACGGAGGAACCTGGGGATCACACCAGCATCTGAGTTAGCTAATGTGGTTGATTTTTTGGTCAAGAATTGATTCGGACAGCTAGACTTCTGAAAGCTAAGTTGAGGGGCCAGGGCCGAGGACAGGGCAAGGCTGGAAGTTGCAGGGACGGAGTTAAAATTAGCCCAGGGGAGAGGACTGTCCAGGGACAGTTCCCTGTGGGCAGGTAAAGGGAGCCACGTTAGTTTTCTGCGCCAGACTAGGATGCGTCAGGCAGGGCAGTTCCAGCCTGTCTCTGTTATGTAGTTTGTCCAGTCGGTCTTCTGTCTTGGATGTGTCTCGGGTCTCGATGTCCTCATTCCTTTTTCTGCTCAAGGAGCAAGATGAATATCTCGGGCGCCATCCCTGGGGTCTCTGCTGCCTGTACATGCCAGCATAGTGCCTGTTTGGCATCGCTTCTCTTGCATAACAAGCTTAAAGCGCGGATGGGTCTCGCATCTCGGAAGTTACTGGGCGGTCCTCATCTGCCATGTCGCTCAAGAATGCATCGGCAGCTCTTCTCACTAGCTGTTGGTTTTTGCAAACTGAGAATTCTTCCCTGCATAGTTATGCTCATAGGTCTTGAGGCCACATTTCTCGCGCACACATCACCTGTGTTTTGACCGTTACCTCTTATAACAGGCCATTATGTTCAAATCTTTTTCTAGAGGCTGCCATAGAACCTCCTTGCCTCACGGCTCTGTAGGTCTTGCCCGACAGCGCAACTCATTCGGGTGTCATCCTTCTTGCCAAGAGGTTTCTTTCATCTTTGTGTCACCTTTTTTGTAGAGTTCTGTGTAGCGTTAGTTTCCCTTTGTCTTTGTGTGCGTGTGTGTGTCTTAGAGCTGCTCTGCCTGGGGCTGTAGAGTCACGGGTAGGTGCTATATCTCTGGTTAACGCATTGATATGCCTAGATCATTTAGGCAACGGTTGTACAGTCATCTCGGGTTGAGTAGCTGGTGGCAGACTGCACAGCCAGTCATTTCGGGGGTGTTCTACAGAGAGGATGGGAGCCTTCTGGGAGGGGCGGTTGAGTTGAGAGCGAAGCAGATTGCATCTCAAAGGTGTTAAGGCTCGTGAGTGTGTGCCTCTAAGCTGGGTGTGTTGTTTTTAAAGGCGGGCTGCCTTTAGCCTCTAGGTGGTACTCTGAAGCAGAGATGAGAGCTCTGGAATTGTGAAGCTCTTGATCTGCACCTGGGTAAGCTGTGTAACAATTTGGGGTTTTTTTTTTCAGATGCAGAGGGATGAGTAGCTCTTTAAGGAGCGACAGAGGAGGCGAGTGGAGCCCTGTAAGAAGGTGAGTCGGTGCAGGGTGTCGGAGGGAAGTTGTGGCTATGTGGCCACGTTATGGTTTGGTGTTTTTTCTTTCAAGGTGTGCAGCAATGTGCAAAGCGGGATGTTGGTGCCAGTGCTGACTCTGGCAAGGTGAGCTGTGGCTAGTGGGTGAAGTAGCGGTTATTTTTCAGTTTTTGTATTGTCAGTGAAGTTCTAGGCATCCCTTGTTGTTTGTGTTTTACAGGTGGTACCCGAGCCTCAACGCAGCCGCCCGAAATGACAGAGGCTGGACCGGGGAGAGGGTGAGGTAAAGGAGCGGGAGCTAGGCATCACTGCGGACAGGCATCGGTTTCGGGCAGTAGCTCGGCACACATTTTTTGCCTTGGTTTTTGCCTCGTTTTTCGCAGGTGCCACACATGGGCTCGGAGGGATGAAGCTGCATGCCGATGAGCCGTCCGAGCAGCTGAGGCTGTTGTGTGCTAGGTCGGCATCTAAGAGCCAAGTCTCACATGGCAGCTTGGTTAAACACTTACCTTTTCTTTCGCAGGTGATGTGCAGGCCACTTCTAGAATAGGATGCGTGTTTGAGGTGAGCTGGCTATTAGTGAGGAGAGTTGCGGGGCCAGTGACTTCTCACAAGCACAACAGTAGTTTTATTTCTTGGTATCTCAGGTGCCACGATCGACAAAGGCTGCAGTGCCTAGCTTTCGAACTGGTGCGGAGCAGGTGAGGAGTGGAATGACATGGCCCTTCTTGGGTGGGGGTGGGGTGGGGGTGTGGGGGGGTGTGTTTTGTCAGAGGTTGGCATTGACTGGTCCAATGCTGTCTGGCAGCAATATTTTGGTTTTTCGTTTGGATTTTACAGACGAGTAAGAGGAATTTGGAGTCTGTGGGAGAGTCCCATTTGGCTCACGTGTTTCTTTTGCTGAGGATGGATTTGGATCCCTGGCCCTCTGCAAGCTAAGTTGCAGGACAGGTGCTGGAGGTAGGGGACGGTGGAGTAGGCGGGAGATAAGTTTGGGAATTTCGTGGAGGGGATTTTAAAGTGAACACAGGGGAGAGGGCTGTCCAGGAACAGGTCTCCTTGGGCAGGGAAAGGAATGGGTTACGTTTTGGCACCAGATGAGCAAGGGCAGGGCAGTTCCAGCTTGTCTCTGTGGTGTTGTGTAGTTTGTCTAGTCCATTCACTGTGTCTAGGAAATTTCTCGGGTCTCAATGTCCTCATTCCGCTTTGCACTTGAAGAGCAAGCCAGACGTCTTGGGCGTCATCCCTGTGGTCTCAAATGCCTGTACTGGGTGATGTAGTGCCAGTTGGGCATTTCTTTTTTCTTTTTTTGCGCGAGGAGTTTCAAACGTGGATATGTCTTGCGTCTTGGACTTTTCCAGGCCATCCTCATTTGCGGCGTGATTCTGGGCTGTGCCGGCAACTCTGATCGCTAGCTGTCCGTTTCTGCGGACTGAGACCTCTTCCCTGCATCCTTACATTCTTAGGTCTTGAAGACAGGCTTCTTGCACATCAGTCGTCTCGGTTTTGACCGTAACTTCTCGGAACGGGCCATTAGGTTCCTGCCCTTTTTTTTTTTTTTTCTGGGGCTGCCGTAGAAACTCCTCACCTTGCATTATGGCTCTGTAGGTCGTCTTGCCCGACAGCGCAACTCATTCGGGAGTCATCCTTCTTGCCAATAGCTTTCTCTCATCTTTGCATCACCTCGTTTGTAGAGTTCTGTGTAGCGTTGGTCTCACTTTGTCTGTGTGCGTGTGTGGCTTGGAGCTGCTCTGCCTGGGGCTGTAGAGTCAAGTGTAGGTGGTATAGCGATAAGTGTCTCTGGTTAACATTTTGATATCCATAAACCGTTTAGGCAACGGTTGTACAGTCATATTGGGTTGAGTAGCCGGTGGCAGGCTGGGCGGCCAGTCATTTCGGGAGTGTTCTACAGAGAGGATGGGAGCCTTCTGGGAGGGGCTGTTGAGTGGGAGCGAAGCAGATTGCATCTCAAAGGTGTTAAGACTTGTGTGCGTGCCTCTAAGCTGGGTGTGTTGTTTTGAATGGCAGGCTGCCCCTGGCCTCTAGGTGGTACTCTGAAGCAGAGATGAGAGCTCTGGAATTGTGAAGCTCTTGATTGGCACCTGGGTAAACTGTGTAACAATTTGGGTTTTTTAGATGCAGAGGGATAAGTAGCTCTTTGAAGAGCAACAGAGGCAGTGAGCAGAGCCCTGTAAGAAGGTGAGTTGGTGCAGGGTGTTGGAGGGAAGTTGTGACTGGTGGCTATGTGGCTACATTTATGTTTTTCTTTTTTTTAATGTGAACGTGCGCAGCGATGTGCAAAGCGGGATGCTGGTGCCGGTGCTGACTCTGGCAAGGTGAGCTGTGGCTAGTTGGTGAAGTAGCGGTTATTTTTCAGTTTTCATATTGTTGGTGAAGTTTTAGGCGTCCCTTGTTGTTTGTGTTTTACAGGTGGTACCCGAGCCTCAATGCGGCCACCCAAAATGACGGAGACCGGACCAGGGAGGGGGTGAGGTAAAGGAGCAAGAGCTAGGTGTTGCTGTGGGCACGCGTCTGTTTCGGGCAGTAGCTCAGAACACGTTTTTTGCCTCGTTTTTCGCAGGTACCACACATGGGCTCGGAAGGACGAAGCTGCACGCCAATGAGCCATCCGAGAAGCTGAGGCTGTGTGCTGGGTCAGCGTCTAAGAGCCAAATATTACATGGCAACTTGGTTAAGCGCTTACCTTTGTTTTTTCAGGCACTGTGTGGGCCGCCTCTGGACTCGGCCAAGCATTTGAGTTGAGCTGGCTATTAGCAAGGAGGATCACGGGGCTGGTGATGTCTCGTAAGCACAACAGTAATTTTGTTTCCTGGTATCCCAGGTGTCATAAGTGATGATGGCTGCAGCATCCGGCTTTGGAGCAGGTGAGGAGCAGTTGAGTGGAATGACACCATGCTTTTTGGCGGGGTGTGTGTTGTGGGAAAGGTTGTTTGTGACTGCTGCGATGCTGTCTGCCAGGACTGGGTTTTTTTGTTTTGTTTGGATTTTGCAGATGATAAAGAAGAAATGGATACCAGGGGAGTGTCCCATTGATCTGATGTGTTTCCTTTGAGAATGGATTTGGATCCTGGCCCTTCGAATGCTAAGTTGTGGGGCAGGTCCTGGGGTTGGTGGGGGTGGTTTGTGGGGCGATAAGGTTAGGATTTTGGGGGAGGGAATTTTAGAGTTAGTATAGGGGAGAGGGCTGTCCAGGAGCAGTTGCTTTTGGACAGTTAAAGGGAGCTGGGTTACTTTTCCACACAAGTGGTGTGTGCCGGGCAAGGTAGTTCCAGCCTGTCTCTGTGTTCTTGTGTGGTTTGTCTAGTTGATCTTCTGTGTCCTGGATGTTTTTTGGTTTTGAGGTTCTCATTGCTCTTTGTGCTCAAGGAGCAAGATGGGCATCTCGGGTGCCATCCTTGGCATCTCGAATGCCCAGCCTCATCGGCATAGGGTCAGTCGGGCGCTTCTTTGCTTACATAACAAGCGTGAGGCGTGGATCGGTCTCCTATCTCTTGAGTTCTGGGCATTCCTCGTTTGCAGCGTCCTTCCGGGCTGTGTCGGCAGCTCTGTCTGTGGACTGAGACGTCTTCCTTGCACCCTTAGGTTTGTAGGTCACAAAGTCAGGATTCTCGTGCATCGGTCTTCTCTGTTTTGACCATAACTTCATGTAACGGAGCACTACATTTGACTCTCTTCTGTGATGACTGTGAAGCATTTCCTCCCTTGAGGCTCCTTAGGGCTTTTCTGCCTGCAGCGTCTTCCTCACTGGAGTCACATCTGATTGTGGTCTTATTGCGTCTCACGATCGTGTTTCTCATGGTGTTGGTGTGTATTGTTGGCCTTCATGTCAGGGTTGGATCTGCCTTGCCTGGGGATGTAGCGATATTAAAGGCAGGGTAGCATAACTCTATTGTCGTGTGGTGATAACTTGATCCGCCCGGATTATTTTGGTGAAGACCGTACAGTCCATCTCCAGGCAAGTAGCTGTAGACAGCTGCCACAGTGACTTGCGGAGAGTTTTGCGGGTGTGTCTCAGGTTGGAGTCTCACCTTCTGGGAGCAGCAATTTGTGGTAGTCCGCACACGTGGGGCTCAATAATTGGTGGTTTTTAAGCTGTAGTTAGAAGGCACATGCGAAAATAAGATAGGCCTCGGGTCTCATCAAGGTACCGGTCAGCATGCAGGTAACTGCTTTAAAGGGTTTGTTTGGGTTGCTTTTTCAGATGCGGAGCGACGAACCCCACGCCAAAGGGCAAGAGAAGAGGAAAGTCGAGCGCCGGACAAAGGTGGGCAGGTGTCTGATATCAGAGATGCGACGTGACTGTCAGTGGTTCTGACTAGATTACGCTGATTTGTTTTTATTTTCTAGGTGCGGATCAAAATGTCAAGTGAGAGATCCACGCTAGAGCAAATTCTGGCAACGTGCGCGATGACCACTGTGCTATGGTAGCAGTTTGATATGTCATATTATTGATGTAGCCAGAATCATACCCCGTTGTTTGAGTTTGACAGGGGGCAGGCAGACTAAAGAATCTGACTCTGGCCGGTCAAGCGACCGAGACGGAGGGAAAGAGCCTCAAGCGAGCCAAGGCTTTGGGCGGTATCTTAGCGTACGCTTTCCTCTCTTTCTTTGGCAGGTGCCGCGTTCCTTCTAGGGTGGGAGAAGTCACACGACAAAGAGTGCGTTGAGAAAAGGCGAGAGACTCGATAAGCGGCATAGTTAAGCTTGAATCGCTGAGGATCACATGGTGACTCTGTTAAGCATTTGTCTCGGGCTTTGCAGGTGCCCCGTGGGCTCTCCTCAAAGGGCCGAGGGTTTGAGGCGAGTCGGTGGATGAGAGAGGAGCGGCAGGCTAGGAACTGTGGAGCGGATGGTAACTTCTGAGTATAACAGGTGATATATTTCATCAGTTTTCTGGTTTCCGTGGGAGATGCTGGACATGACATCTGATTTCTTGGGAGCAGCACTTAGAAGGTGGGTGTCATTTGGTAGAGATGAATGCCGTGTGGCATGTCTGTGAGGGGTGGCGTTCTGTCTTGCACGATGAAGAACCTGGTGAATGCAGGAGCATCCCACTCGGATCGTGTGCTTCTGATGAGGAGGGATTCTGGACCCTGCCCTCTGAAAGGTAAGTCAAGGGGCAAAAAGCAGTGGGTGGCTGGGGCTAGCAGGGCATTTAAATTTGGAGTTGTGGACAAGGCTGTTAGGGGTGGCTTAAGTCTGAGAGCGGTTAGAGGGCCCGGGGTCTGTTACACGGGATGGGAACGTGTGCGGAGCGGGGCCGTTCCAGCCTGTGTCCGTGGCTTAGTGTCATTTGTGTCATCTGCATTCCATCTCTTAGACGATGCCTTCCACAGGTCCCTGTTTCGCCCCCTGGGCTCTCTGCGCTTGGTATGTGTGTCAGTAGGGTTTCAGGTGATTTGCTGCTTCACTATCAAGCCCCTTGAGCAGTTATTTTCATCGGAGCCAAAAGCATGCCTGACATTGTGAATGTTCCTGGAGGGTCGCCCTTGTAGAGGCAATGTGGGCGGGTACGATCTGCTCTTGAAAAATCCACTTCCATAAAGCTGCCCTACAGGCCTTTCATCCTGGTGTCCTTATGGGCTTAAGTCTTAAAGCCCAGCTTCTCACATGTCCATTGTTCTGGTTTTGTATTGTATTGCTCTGTATCTGTACTGATGGTCACCTAATACAGTATTGCACTGTAGCGTTCTGTTTTTGTAGGACACTGTATGGCATGGCATTGTAGTCATCTTGCATTGCAGCACCATGCTGGTGTGGACTGAGATCGCGTTGCACCGTATGGCTCTGTATTGTGCTGTGTCTTGCATCATGCTCTATGGCTCTGTATTGCACCACGCCTTGACTTTGGTCTAAGACTGCATTGCACTGTACGGCGCTCTGTCATACCATAGGGCTGTGTCACACCTGCTATTGCGTGTCACCGTACGGCTCCACATTGTGCTGGGTCTTGACTGTGATCTAAGACTGCATCACACCATACGGATCTGTGTCATGCTGGGTCTTGACTGTGGTCTAAGATTGTGTTGCACCGTACGGCTGCATATTTCATCACACTCTATGGCTCTGTGTCGCACTGGGTCTTGCATCACACTCTATGGCTCTGTGTCGCGCCGGATCTTGACTGTAATCTAAGATTGTGTCGCACTGTACAGCTCCTTACGGCACTGGGTCTTGCATCACACTCTATGGCTCTGTGTCGCGCCGGGTCTTGACTGTAATCTAAGATTGTGTCGCACTGTACAGCTCCTTACGGCACTGGGTCTTGCATCACACTCTATGGCTCTGTGTCGCGCCGGGTCTTGACTGTAATCTAAGATTGTGTCGCACTGTACAGCTCCTTACGGCACTGGGTCTTGCATCACACTCTATGGCTCTGTGTCGCGCCGGGTCTTGACTGTGACATAAGACTGCATCACGCCGTACGGCTCCGTGTCACACGGGGTCTTGTGTCACACTGTACAGCTTTGTATTGCATGGGGTCTTGACTGTGGTCTAAGACTGGGTCACACCATATGGTTCTGTGTTGTGCTGGGTCTTGACTGTGATCTAAGACTACATTGCACTGTACGGTGCCGGGTCTTTTTTTTTTTCTTTTGCCCTGTCTGGTACTGTTAATTGTAAAAGTTTCGACTGTGGAGGGCCTCGGGCTGGGGTTTTCAAAGGCAGGGCAATTTTGGAGGCCAGCGGGAACCCTGTTCCTGAGGAGAGCCGCAGACCTGTGGTGGCAAGCAGTGGGCGAAGGGCAGAGCAGAGAGGGAGGGGTGGTTTGTAGGGTAAGTGAAGTGAGCGTTGTGCATGTGTGTGGCTTTGGTTGTGGGGTAGTATGTAAGCATTGTTAACATGTTGTGGTTGGAGTAGAGGTATTTTTCTTTTCCAGGCCTTGTATAAAAAAAGCAACAAACCACAACCCCAAAACAAACACACCCCCCAAACCCAAGATATTCTAATAAGAAAAAAAAACCAGTCAGGATTTTTTTTCCACTTGCTGGTTGTTTTTTTTTTTTTTTTTTTTAACCTAATTGGGTCCTAATTGGTCTGCACAGAGATGATAACTGCCAAAGTTTGGATGGTGGAAGGCAGCAGGGTACGTGGTGGGCTTTTGAAAAGCCCGGAAAAGACCCAGCACCCTCAGCGATTTAGTAGGGAGCTCGGTGTGCTTTAGGATAGTCCGGCAGAAGCGCTTGGGAATGGAGCAAGGGTAATGGCGGGGTTAAGGAAAGACCAATGGATGCTGTGGCGCTCTTGGTAAGTCAACAGGGAGCTCATTCTGCTCTGGGGTGGGTGCTCCGCTGCTGCTGGTGGTAGTAGCTCCGCAGCTGGCTGGATGTGCAGGCATTGGGCTTTAGTCACAGAGAGAACGGGAGTCGTCTGTTCCAGGTAAGAGCTGTGAGAAAGGCCCAGGTTCAGCATCACATACACTGGACAGGGGGGAAATGAGAGGGGAAACAGAGATGAAAAGGAGAAGGGAGGGGGACCGGGGGCAACGGAGGCAAAGATGGGGAAACTAGGGAGAACTGGGGCAAATGAGGAGAAAGAAATGAAGAGTAGCAGTGATTATACCCTTTGCTGGTTTTTTAATTATTTCTTAGTTTTCCTTAGTGCTGATGTTATTCCCATTTTCTTTCTACTTGTTGTTGGTTTGCTGTCCCTATTTAATAACTTTTTCATTTCCCTAGTAACCATATATTTTATTCTTTTTTTATGCCTACTTTTATTATTTCCTTTCTTTACTTAGTGCTCTTTCATTTACTTTTTTTTTAATCCATTTTAGTTCTCCATCACTGAGTTTAAATTTTTTGTCTTGTCTTATTTCCTTTTAAAACTTTGTCTCCTTAGATCCCATTTGCTGTCTTAATTTTGACACATTCCTCTACGCCCTGACTATTTAGATATTCTTTCTACCTTGGCATTTTCTTTTGCTGTGGCTCTTTGTTCTTTCCTCTCGTTATTTTGGCTATTGTTCCATTCTTTCCTGTCTTAGTCTCTTGGCTTTAAAAATTTTGTTTCTGTGTCTGCTTTTATCTAGTTTGGTGGTGGTGGTTTTAAGGTTTTTTTTGTTTGTTTGTCCTCTCCTTTGACCCAGCTCTCTACCCTTCTTTTTAATAGTTTCCAGTTTCTTGAGTACCCAGTCACTTTTTGAATTTACTTTTGATGTGCGTCTCTGTCTTGGTTTGAAAGACAGGTGTCTATGGAGGAAGGCAGGAGCCTCCCTTGAAATGGAAAGTGCAGCCCCCTTCCCTCCAAATTATTATAATTTCGAAATTAACGGGCCTTCAGGCAAAGATATGGGGAATAGGAATAACAGTTCTTTACTAATATATATATATATATATATATATATTTATAACACAAGGCAGGGAAAAAACAAACAACCCACTGGTTTACACTGATAGTCAGGAATACAACCTGACACCCTGTTAGTCAGTAGCAGTCCGATAAGATGATGGCTGCAGTCCTCCTGAAGCGATGGATGTAGTTCTGTGGAAGCAGCAATCAGGTAAAAGAGTCTGGTCTTCCTCCAAAGGTCCAGTGGTAGGTAGGTAGCTCTTGTCCTCTGGAACTCCAGTGGGGGGGAAAAACTCCTCTGGGAATCCCGTGGAAGAAGGCTGCTAGGGTGTTGGAGATCTCAGTTTTTATTTGGCATGGACTGCTTGGCTCCTTCCCCCCCCTCCCCGGGCGGAGCATCTCACAATGGGATGGGGAGTCGTGAGGCAGTTCCTTGATGGGCCATTAACAGGAGATAGTCCAGAGGGGGGAGGCAGGGAGCACCTCCCCACCTGGTCTCAACAGCTCCTGAAGATGGTAATAGAATATTTTTTTTTTCCTTTTGGCACATTTTACACTGTAACCCAGGACAGTCTCTTTTTCAGCCTTTATTTTTTAGGTTTGCTTGTCTTGCCTCATGTGGCTTTTTAGGTTTTCTGTGCTTAATTTTATCCCAGCTAACATGTTTATTTGTTATTTCCTTCCCGTGAGTCCTGCAGCCTGTGCTTCTTTTATGATTTTTTTTTTCCCACAACTCTATTAATTTAGATTGCTGTCTCTGTTTTTGAATTTTTTTCCTCTCTCAATCTCTTGGCTTTAAAAAGTGTTTCTACACCTGTACAGGTAATTTAGTTCACCGTCTCTTATTTTCAGTTGTCTGATGACCATACCGTAGCTTTTTGCATTTTCAGGTTTCCTTCTCTGTCTCCTTTTGTTAAGCTGACTATCCCTGAGTTTTAATCCTTTCTTGTCTGTTACATGCCCCGTCACATTTGACTCTTTTGTCCCTTATTCAGTTTGCGCTCCCTATTTCTTTTTCCATTTTCCTTGCTCTCTGGCTATTTAAATTTTCTTTTAATGTCTCCATTTATCTAGTTCCCTTTCCCTTGTTTTAGTTTTTTGCTTTAAAAATTTTATTTCTGTTATTATTTACTGAATTTCCTGTCCTAGAAACTTTAGCCCATGGCTTTTTATGTTCCACTTTGAATCTCCCCCTAACAAGTTTTTGAATTTGCTACCTTGTGGGAGCAGTGCCAACAATATGGAAGATAGATTGAGACTAAAATAGAAGCGTGAAGCTAATGTTCAACATGTAAGAATAAACATGATAAAAGACCAGGTGTTCCAAACAAGCCACATGGCAAAATGAATCTTGAGCATACAGAAAAGCCAGGCTGGAAACCGCCTGGGAGGATACGTGAGAGAGGACGTAACCACAAACAGTCACTAGCGTGGACGCGCCAGAGAAGAATGTTAAAACATCCCCCTTGGCTTTTTAGTTCAGGAACGAGCATGCTCTGTATAATTGCTTGAAAGAGAGAAGCAAGAGAGCTTCCTTGGCTATGCCGCACATGCGTGCCGATTAAAGAATATACCTAGAAAAAGGCTACGAAGTCTGCATCTCCTTCATCCCTGCAGATAGGTGCCCTGTGTGAGGAAAACGTCTAGGTGAGTTTGCTTTTTAATTCTACTAAGGTTTTTGTGGCTACATTCCTTAAATAGGAACACCTGCACCCATTGAACAGGAAAACTACAGGATCATTGTAATGGGACAGATGGCTTCGCAAGAGCTAAATTACATTAAAAAGCACCGCAACAGGTATTGTGTGCTGCTGGTTACCGTGTAACTAAAACCCACCTAATGTGATCGCTGCTGTTGGTAAAAGAACATCGTAATTGGTTCCCAGTAGATGGCGCACTTGATAGCGCTATGTGGGAGCGAGTAGGGGAATGCTTACAGACACCTAAAGGGCTAGGTTTTGAGATTCCTGATGCTGTTATTGTGACACGGCAGTTTTTATACTCCATGTTGGCGCAGCTCAAACCTTTAGAGGCTATTGTTAGAAAAAGGAAAAAAAAAAAAAAGAAAAAAGATAGAAACAGGGGCCAAAGGGCCAAAATATATATGATTGAGCTAAAGCTGTCCCAAATAATTCTGAGACTGAAGACCCTTTTGACCCTGGGCCACTTAGTGCAGAGGGGGAACCAGATTTATACCCTCTCTTACCATTACCTCCTCAGCCATGAGAGACACTACCCCCCCCACCCCCGTGCTGAAATTTTCACCTTCACCACTGTTACGTTCTATGTTGTCTACGGCACCTGCTAATCCCTTTCTGAAGGAGTTATCCGAGATAGAGTCGGCAGCGCAGAAATGTAAAGAAGCAGCTATAAAACGGGCTAATTCTACTTTTGCCTTCCCTGTTAAAAAGAAATAAAACCGGTCCCCAATTAATGAGGGTTTGCCTTACCAGGTTTCTAAAGAGCTTAAAAAAAAACCAAACTATTACAGAAAATGGATTACAAAATACGTTCACCGTAGCATTAATAGAGGCAGTGTGGGTGGCATATATAACGACACCACGGGATTAGAAAATGTTAACGAAAACAACATTATTTTCGGCACGCCGTGAGGTTTGGCAATTAGAATATTACGATTCAGTAACAGAGCAGGCGATGGATAATTTGGGTGCAGGAATACCAATTCATCAGGGTCTGCGTACAGGCACAGGACAACATATAAGCACACAGGTACAAATAGCCCTGGATAGATGGGCTTTTGAACAAGTCCGGCTGGGTCAGTGAGAAGGAACAAGGAGAGAAGGGCTGGAAAGAGTTAACAGGATTCAGGCATGTCCTGCCCTGGGCCTTGAGCAAGAGTAAAGAAAGATAACAGGGAATTAATCATGTGCAGACCATCAGGTATGAGAGGAGCACAAGCCTGCAGGATAGCAGCCAAGGGAGTTAGCAGTAGTGGTGCGTAAACCATGCCTGTACACCAATCATAGCTTACGTAGTGGTGCATGCGCTAATAGAGAAAAGTATATAACGATGGTGTACGAAACAATAAAGGTCTTTGGTTCATCCCCAATTGGAGTCCATGCCCTTCGTCCGCCACAAGTCGGGGCATCATATGGGATCTTTTATGACAATAAGACGAGGTTCTCGGGAGCTCTCTGTGACATTTGAAGATATACTGCAGGGGGCAAAGGGAAGTAGATAATCCTGAAGCCGCTAAAGCTTTGTTATTCCAGTTGGCTTTTGAAAACGCTAACAGTGACTGTCAATCAGCGCTACTACTATTGAAAGGAAAGGCAATGGACGTAGGGGAATATATTAAAGTACGTCAAAACATCGAAACTGAGACTCACAGAGCATCGGTTCTCGCTGCCGCATTATCTCAATTGCATAGTTATCGGAACACTGTTAAATGTTTTAATTGTGGTAAACAATGACATACAAGCCAGGAGCGTCCTGAAAAGCGGCAGATGTGCAAGAGTAAAAATTTGACAAAACCCATGAAAAGATATTGCCGGACAGTATTAACACTGAAGCAGAGAAAACTCAGTAACAACCAAGTGTTATTAAGCAGGTATTCTTTATTGTGGCGCCAGGCAGCACGGGGGATAGCTCCTTCTGTACGTGCACGCTCAAGCGTTAGGATTCTTGCCTTATATTTACAGCTTTCATGTTTATACATTACATTTCTAAGAAAAGGTTGGGTTATTCTAATTATTTCCAGGAATTCATTAACATAAGTTCCTCCCATAGTCCCACCTCAGCCCACCCAATTTACACCCCCCCCATCAGGGGTCGTTGGTGGTCACTGGGGACAAAGGTCCGAGTCTTCCTCACGGTTGAACTTTTGAACTTGTCCTGTGGCGCGTGCCCTGTACCATCATGGGTCTCTTCCAAACCGCAGGACCAGCTCTTGCTAGCTGCTCTCCCTATCTCTCTTGCTTAGTCTTCTGTGTTCCTTGAGCCCCACAGTCTGATTGGAGGATTCCACCTGGTGTCCTTCACTTGGCAGATTCTGCTTCGTTCTTATCTTTAGAGTGTTTGTTAGTTAGTCCGCAATGGATATATGCATAACGATTAGCACAAATTGGCCTCCCTCCCTATCTCTAAAGGCTGGTCAGCAGCACTTTTCTAAAAGCCAGTTAGCCATTCTTTATTACACGGCAAGGCACAACGAACAGCTCGACCGTGTGTCAGAATGCGGTCGCGATCGCTCCGCAATCGACGAGACAAAATTTCCCGTCCGGTACGATATATCGTTACCCCGATGACAATCTTGTCTGTGCAAAAAACCGAAGGATACTTGAAAAACATCCTGCAGCATATGTCAGATGAATTAAAATCTCACGGATTGCAAATCGCTGATGAAAAAGTACAAACTCGGCCACCGTGGAAATAGCCGGCGTGTATTTTATCAGAACAACGTACTAAAACTTACAAGACAAAGTAGACCTTGAACGACTTACAGAAGTTTTTAGGAGACACCAATTGGTTACGTCCTCAGCCGGGTGTTTCTAATCGGGAAGTGTCATTCATTTGCACCTTTGAATGGGGATAGCAACTTTACCTCAGGATGCTGCTTGTCAGCAGAAGCAAAGAAAGAATTGGACCCTGTAGCACAAAAATTATCTGAGCTTCAAGCCGACAGAATTTGACCAGAATTACCCGTGGGTCTTTTCATCCTCAGAACCGAACGTCAACCCATCGGGTCAGTGGGTCAGTTGTCGGTAGACAATAAGCGAGTTTTTTGACCTAGAACAGTTGTTTTTTACCAAATGAGCTTAACAAAATCATAACCCCTTATTTAGAACTTGTCATATGGTTAATTACGAAAGGGTGTCATTGTATTCGGACACAGAGAGGATACGATCCCGAAATCCTTTACCTGCCTTTACGAGCGCAAGAATATTGCCGGCAGAAACACGACCGCCGCAGAAAGGCATTTTTCAGTTTCAGAGAAACAATCGCATCGTCCAGAGGTTACATACAGGGGCCCCAGCGCAAACGACCGACAGAACCGTCCCACCGAATCGATCACGTGGGGGAGAGGGGTACGCGCACGTTCTTCTTCCATCAGGACCGCAACGGTTTCCAGCACGATATATCAAGCCTTATCACGAGCTGCAAAGATGTGACCCGGAATCCAGCGCCCTCAGATGGAGAAGTTGAACCCAAATGAAAATAAGAGACCACGGAAATGAGAGAGAACAACAAAAGATGATCCTGTCGCCCGGGGAAAACTGAAACAACTACAACATAGCGCAAGTACAACAGCAGCATCTGCGGGTGCATCGCCTATGCCAGCAAACACCTCTTTGGCGTACTTAGCAGTCATCACCAGGAACAGTACGGTAAGGACGTATACTTATTCTTTACACGATACGTCATCCTAGTCGCGCTCGACATTTGTATCGGGCACATGTCTCGGACCCCTCACCGCCATTTAAACGAAATACCCGGTGGGATCCGGAAATTCCTATTTCAGATAATGATTCAAAATGGACGGAGAGAACCCGGATTCCCCCTTCAGGGCCTTTAACAGAAGGCAGAGATGGGGTACGAAGTAACGACACCCATCAGTATCATACCGGGTTATCACCCATTTGCACGTCAAACGAGCCAATACAGAATTGCCTTAATACGGGAGAAAAATTTCATCTTTCAACATGGGAAAATAGACAAGGAGCAACTAGCCATTTAACATTCATCTCTGCTCCCAGAATAGCCGACGCAGTCGTCAGTCAAAACGCAACCACGATTCCCCCTGTTAACTTACCTTTATGTAAGATCCCCAGAGATATGACAAAGGATGTAACAAATCTTAATCGGACACCTCATAGCCTACCAAAAACCTGTGCTACAAAACACAACCCATTTAATATTTTGGGACCTGGGTCCCCACGGACACCTCATAACTAATTCCTCGAAGGATGTAAATTTTTTATGCACTAACTAATGAGTCGAAGCGGTCAGAAGGAGGTCTTTCAGGACCCGTGCTACAGGCTCAGTTTAAGGAGAGTTTTAGTTCATATTTTGCAAAGCTTTGCCGATCGGCCTCGCCGTTTAGACTCAGACACGTAGCACGTGGAGTCTATTCAAAAAATAATAATTAATATTCTTTACAGTTGACCAATTTTCATAATGACTCTTATTATTTGTACCTCGCGTCCTTACGCTTTTGTGGCCGCATCTGAGATTAATATTTCCAAAAACAAGTCATACCTTTGAACTCACCTTACAGAACTCATATCATTTCAGTTGCATTACACACACAAAAATCTCTAAATTAAATGTATCTGCCACAATACCAATGAGACGAGAAGCCGAGATACGTCTTCTCGTAAATGCGACTCGACAACGGGTAGGGGATTCTGGCCTAAGTCGGTTAGCAAAGGCACTGAAACAACCTCCACAACGAAGAAAACTCTGTATAGGACAGGTCATTGCTTTTATAATATCCGCAATCAATATCTTAGCTACCGCAGCTATTACCGCTACAGCTTTAGCAGAGTCTGTACACACCGCACGCAAAGTAGCGGGAACATTGAGTAACATAAGCCAAGAATTAACTACGCAAGCAAATATCGATCGGCAAATATTAACGCGCTTAGACGCATCGGAAGCGGCAGCGATACGGTTAGGCGATAGGTAAAATGCAACGGCTGATCGAATGAAATTACAAATGTGACTGGGAATGTAAAGAAAAAAATTATGCATTACTCCATTAGTATGGAACGATAGCGTATATACGTGGGATCATATTAAACAGCACATTCAAGATGCTTTTTCAACTGACATAGATGGCACGGTTCAAGATTTGACCCTCGCTTTGCAAGGACAAGTGGCAGCGCTTACAAGATTTAGCACATAAAAGCATATCGGATGACATCTCTGATAGCATGACGCGGCCAAAGCCCCCCAGAAAAATCGGTTTACCGGATTAAATTTACAAATTTGGGCAATTGTTGGTCTCGGCCACACTTGTGTCCTTTTTATACTTGTAGCGCTCAGAATCATCTGGGGAACCATACAAGATCCCAGAAGAACGGAAGTCGAGGTTCCTTGCCGCTCTTGCCGTGAACCCGACGTTCCAAAACAAAGAGGGGGAGATGTGGGAGCGGTGCCATACGGACGAACGACCAAGACTAAAAGAGAAGCACGAGGCTAATACTCAATACGTAAGAATAAACATAAAAGACCAGGTGTTCTCAATAACTCTCCACACAGGAGAACGAGACTTGAGCGCATGAAAAGGCCAGGCTGGAAACCCCCCCGGGATCGTGTGTGAGAAAAGACATGGCTGAAAAGAGTCACGAGCGTGGGTGTGCCAGAGAAGAATATAAAACATCCTGCTTGGCTTTATAGTTCGGGCATGAGAGACCTCTATGTAGTTGCTTGAAAAAGAGAAGCGAGAGAGCTTCCTTTGCTATGCCGCACGCCCGTGCCAATTAAAGAATATACCTAGAAAAAGGCTACGAAGTTGGAGTCTCCTTCATCGCCACTCTGCCCCAATTCCGCTCCCTTTCTGTTTGTTACTCCAGTCATCTTACGTTCTCTAGTTTTGAATTCTTTGCCAGGTTTGTCGCTTTTCAATTTGTCTATGCTGGTATGCAGCTGTCTTTTTTAAAAAGAATTCTTTCTGCTTTCTTCCTCTTTTATAGTTTTCTCTCCATCTCCCTCTATCCGGTTCCCTATTGTAGTAAAATCCACAACCCCCCCGTCCACTCTCTTCTTCTCCTGGCTGCGGGCACCTCGCTCTCTCCATCCCTCTCTATCGCACCTCTCCGTCCTCCTCCTTGCCGAGCTCCGTTTCTCTCTCGACACCCTCGTGCAGTTCCCCGTCCCCGTCTCGTTCCCGGTATCCCATTTCCCAGCTCCCCGTCCCACACCCCTACCTTTCCTCTGGCCTGCCTCCTGCTTTCCTCATTCCTCTTCTCCTGCTGCCTGCAGACATCGATCCTCGTAGCGAACTCACCGCCGGGACTTCCGAAGGGCACGAAGGCACAAACCGTCACCGCCTTGTTTGCAATCCCGGATGCGTTTCCGGCCGCCGGGCCGCAGAGGAGGGGGTGATGTGCCGTGGGCCCAGGGTGTTCTGTTCCCTACGGGCTCTAGCCGGGGTCCATCCCCGCCGCAGTTCTCTAGATCTCTGCCTGCCTCCTTGCCTGTCCTTGCCTTCCTCTCCTTTTCAGGCTGTCTGTTTCCCCAAAGCTTTTTCCTCTTCTGCTAACATTGCCCTGTCAACTGTCACCTTCTACCTTTTCTTTCTATGTCTTTCCTTTTCTATCTGCCCACCGGCTCTTATTTCATTCTTCCTTGTTGATTGTGAAAACAGCATTTCTAGGTCTCCCTCTAAATTTTCTTTTCGTGTCTCTATCCAAGTCCCTGCTGGGTTTTTTTTTGTCTTCCTGCCTATCCTCATCTTCATCACCTTTTACGTTTTGTTTCAATATCTTCATTCATGTAGTTTGATGACCCTATTTCCCTCCTTCCTTTTTAACATTTCCTTCTTATCGACCTATTTTGGTTTCCCTTTGTTACCATTATGGAATTTTTTAAACTGGTAAAGTAAAAGGACATAATTTTTGATAATAATATTGCTGTTATAATCAACGAGTGACTTCTCTCCATAGCTTAGTAAGGCATCTATGTTTTTCTACCTACACCCCAGAAAAATGAAGTTGAAATCCCTACCTGGTCACGTTGCTGATGTAATAGATATAGCTACAGTAAAAGAGCTGGAAGAGTAACTTCTAGTCCAGGTGGCTTTCTCTATTCAGTGCTTTGTATCCTGTAAACTGAAAGCAGATGAGAAAAGTCCCTGCTGGTCCTCTGGGTGCCTTTATGTGTTATGGTGGTAGACCCTGCCTCTTTCCCAGGGGATTGTGGGAAGGGTGGTGGGCGGGTCCTGGAGTATATGAGCCTCGGGCTCTGTTCAGGGAGCTCATTCTGCTCTGGGGCTTCTTTGGTGTCAGTGTTCTGCCGAGCCTTCAGTTATTAGTAGTTTTTGAACTGCCTAAGCTATTTTTGGCAGATATACCTTGACGCTTAAAGAAACAGAGGGCTCTCTTTGAGGTAGGAGTTTCTGGAGTGGTTGAAGTTCAGCTGCATTTATCTTACAAAGTATGCTTATATACAAATTTTCTTTTTTTAGGTCAAAAATTTTGTTCTGGGCTGGTAAAAGTAGCATGCTTTTTCTTTTAATCTATGTCTATTGTGTTTGTTCGGAACTCCTAGCTATTGAAATGGAACTAGCTTTAGTGTATACCGAGTTAATTGTTACTATTTCTCTAAATAGGACCAATGGTGAGGTTAACTAGCAGGGGCTAGGGCAAATATCTGGCACGCAGTCACAAGATCGTGAATTACCTGATTTCTCACAAGCGCAACAGCAATCTTTTGTCTTTTGGTATTTTAGGTGCCGCAAGCAACGATGTCTCTGGCATCCAACGCTGGAATTGCTGCAGGTGAGCAGAAGGCCACATTCTATTTGAGTAGGAGGGTGTAGTAGAAGAGGTCTGTATCGATGCTTGCTGCTGGTACTGGTTCTGTGCAGATGAAGATGAGCCTGGCAGCTGCAGGAACATCCTGGCTAGCCGATGCGGTATTTTGTCGAGGATGGATTCAGAGCCTCGGCCGTCTGAAAGCTAAGTGGAGCGATGGGTTTTTGGGAGGGTGTTCTGGGAGGTGGGGACAAGGTTGGGAGTTGTAGGGAGGGGTTTTAAAAATAGCATAGTGGGGAGAGGGCTGTCCAGGAATAGGTCTCCAGAGCAGCACGGGCAGGGCAGTTCTAGCCTGTCTCTGTGGTGTTGTGTAGTCTGTCTAGTCTGTTCACTGTGTATTGCAGATTTCTCGGGTCTCCATGTCCTCATTCCATTTTGCGCTCAAAGAGCAAGCCAGACATCTCGGGCGCCATCCCTGTGGTCTCGAATACCTGTACCGGTTGGCGTAGCGCCGGTCAGGCGTTTTGTTGTCTTGCGTGACAAGCTTGAAGCGTGGATCCGTCTTGCATCCCGAAAGTTCCAGGCGTTTACTCATTTGCGGCGTCCCTCCGGGCCGCATCGGCGGCTCTGCTCGCTAGCTGTCCGTTTTCACGGACTGAGACTTCTTCCTTGTATCCCTATGTTCATAAGTCTTGAAGCCAGCCTTCTTGCCCATCAGTCATCTCAGTTTTGACCGTAACTTCTTGAAACAGGCCATTACATTCAAGCTTTTTTTGTGGGGCTGCCGTAGAACCTCCTCGCCTTGTGTCGCGACTCCGTAAGTCTTCTTGCCCGACAGTTTGTCTCGTTCGGGTGTCATCCTTCTCGCCGGGAGTTTTCTCTCCTCTTTGAGTCGCCTTGTTCGCAGTGTTCTGTGTAGCGCTGCTCACTGGGTGTGTGCATGTGGCTTGGAGCTGCTCTGCCCGGGGCTGTAGGGTCAGGGGTAGGTGGTATAGAGATAAGCATTTCTGGTTAACGTGTTGAGGATATGCCTAGACCATTTAGGCAACTGTTGTACAGTCTTCTCGGGTTGAGTAGCCAGCATTGGCAGGTTGTGCAGCCAGTCGTTTTGGGACTGTTTCATGGAGAGGATGGGAGCCTTCTGGGAGGGGCTGTTCAGCAGTAGTGAAGCAGAGTGCATCTCACAGGTGTTAAGGCCTCTAGGCGGTATTCTGAAATGGAGACAAGAGTTCTGGAATTGTAAAGCTATCGATCAGCACCTGGGTGGCTCTTGTTACTATTTTTTTTTCAGATACAGAGGGACAAGGTGCGCTTTGAAGAGCGACAGAGGAGGCGAGCGAAGCACTATAAGAAGGTGAGTCGGTGCATGGTTTGGGAGGGAAGTTGTGACCAGTGGCTGTTTGACTACATTATCTTTTGGTCATTTTTTGTATTTTAAAGGCACGATGCGATGAGCAAAGCGGGATACAGGCACCAGTCGTGACTCGGGCAAGGTGTTGTATTGCCGGTGAAGTTTTAAGCATCCCTTGTTTGTTTTACAGGTGGTACCTGAGTCTCAATGCAGCTATCTGAAACGACAGAAGCAGGACAGGGGAGCGGGTAAGGTAAAGCAGAAGGAGCTAGGTATTGTTGTGGGCACGAGTTGGTCTCTGGCAGTATCTCAGCAGGTGTCTTTTGCCTTGTGTTTGGCAGGTGCCCCACACAGGCTCGGAGGAACGAAGCCTCATGCTGACGAGCCGTCCGAGAAGGTGAGGTGTTAGCGTGTCGGGTCAGTGTTTAAGAGCCAAGTATTCTATGGCCACATGGTTAAGCGCTTACCTTTGTTTTTGCAGGTGCCGTGCAGGCTGCCTTTGGCGTCGGACGAGCATTTGAGGTGAGCTGGGGATTAGCGAGGAGGATCCTGGGGCCGGTGACCTCTCACAAGCGGAACAGTAATTTTGTTTCTTGGTATCTCAGGCGGGGTGAGCGATGATGGCCGTAGCCCCTCGCTTTGGAACTGATGAGGAGCAGATGAGGAGTAGGATGACATGGCCCTTCTGGGGCTGTGTGTGTGTTGTGGCAGAAGCTGGCATTGACCGGTGCGTTGCTGTCTACCAACACCGTTTTCTTGTTCAGATTTTGTAGACGGTGAAGAGGAATTAGGAGTCTGTGGGAGCATCCCATTTGGCCGACGCGTTTCTTTTGCTGAGGATGAATTTGTCCCCCCGTCCCTCTGCAAGCTAAGTTGTGGAACAGGTGTTGGAGGGAGGGGGGTGGGACTGGGGGAAGATAACTTTGGGAATTTCAGGGAGGGCATTTTAAAGTTAGCTTAGGGGAGAGGGATATCCAGGGTCAGTTCTCCTTGGGCGGGTAAAGGAGCGGGTTACTTTTTGGCACCAGTGTAGCACGGGCAGGGCAGTTCCAGCCTGTCTCTGGTGTTATGTAGTCTGTCTAGTCTGTTTACTGTGTCTTGGAGATTTCTCGGGTCTCGATGTCCTCATTCCTCTTTGTGCTCGAGAGCAAGGCAGACATCTCGGGCGCCATTCCTGTGGTATTGAATGCCTGTACTGGTTGGCATAGTGCCAGTCGGGCGTTTCTTTTTCTTGCATGCCAAGCTTCAAGCGTGGATCCAACTTGCATCTCGGAAGTTCCCAGGCAGTCCTCATTCGCGGCGTCACTCTGGGATGCGACGGTGTCTCTACTCACTAGCTGTCCATTTCCACGGACTGAGTCTTCTTCCCTGCATCCGTACGGTCATAGGTCTTGAGACCAGGCTTCTTGCGCATTAGTCATCTTGGTTTTGACCGTACCTTCTCATAACACGCTGTTACTTTCGAGGCTTTTTTGTGGGGCTGCCATAGATCCACTCGGCCTTGCGTTGCGGCTCCGTCGGTCTTTTGGCCCGACACCTTGTGTGGTTCGGGTGTCATTCTTCTCGCCAGGAGTTTTCTCTCCTCTTTGAGTCGCCTTGTTTGCAGTGTTCTGTGTAGCATTGCTCACTGAGTGTGTGCGTGTGGCTTGGAGCTGCTCTGTCCGGGGCTGTAGAGTCAGGGGTAGGTGGTATAGCGATAAGCATTTCTGGTTAATGTGTTGAAGATACGCCTAGACCATTCAGGCAACGGTTGTACAGTCTTCTCTGGTTGAGTAGCTGTTGGCAGGCTATGCGGCCAGTCATTTTGGGAGTGTTTCATGGAGAGGCTGGGAGACTTTTGGGAGGGGCTGTTCAGCAGTAGTGAAGCAGAGTGCATCTCACAGGTGTAAAGGATTGTGTCTGTGGGCCGTGAAGCTCGGTGTGTTGTTTTGAATGGCAGGCTCCCCTTGGCCTCTGGGCGGTACTCCGCAATGGAGGCGAGAGCTCTGGAATTGTGAAGCTATTGATCAGCCTCTGAGTGACTCATGTAACAAGATTTGTTTGGTTTTTTTTTTTTTTTTCAGAAGCAGAGGGACAAGATGCGCTTTGGAGAGCAACAGAGGAGGTGAGCGGAGCTCTGTAAGAAGGTCAGTGCAGGGTGTTGGACGGAAGTTGTGACTGGTGGCTACATGACTACATCATGGCTTGGTGGTTTTTTTTTTCTGATTTGAAGGTGCCCAGTGATGCGCAAAGCGGGATGGTGCTGCCGGTGCTGACTCTGGCAAGGTGAGCCATGGCTAGTGGGCTGAAGTAGCGGTTATTTTTCAGTTGTCGTATTGCCAATGAAGTTTTAAGCATGCCTTCTTATTTGTGTTTTACAGGTGGTACGCAAGCCTCATTGCAGCAGCCTAAAATGACAGAGGCTGGACAGGGGAGCAGGCAAGGTATAGGAGGCGGGATGTACGCATCGCTGCGGGCAGGCATTGGTTTTGGGCTCTAACTCAACATGTGTCTTCTGCTTTGTTTTTCACAGGTGCCACACACGGGCTGGGAGTGACGAAGCCTCATGTTGATGAGCAATCGGAGAAGGTGAGGCTGTTGTGGGCTGCCTCGGTGGCTATGAGCCAAGTGTTACATGGCAGCTTATTTAAGCACTTACCTTTTCTTTTGCAGGTGAATTGCAGGCTGCTTCTGGAATAGGATGAAAGTTTGAGGTGAGCCGGGGGGAGGAGGAGGAGGATCACGGAGCCGGTGACTTCTCACAAGCGCAACAGTGATTTTTGTTTCTTGGTATCTCAGGTGCGGCGAGCGCTGAGGGCCACAGCACCCAAGTCTGGAACCGGTGCAGGGCAGGTGAGGAGCGGAACGCCTCGGCCCTTCTTGGGGGTGGTTGGGTGCGTGTGTTGTGGCAGAGGTTGGAACTGAGCGGTGCGGTGCTGTCTGTCAGCAATATTTAGTTGTTTTCTTTGGACTTTACAGACAACAAGGAGGAGTTTGGAGACAGTGGGAGCATCCCGTTTGGCCGACGTGTTTCTTTTGCTGAGGATGGATTTGCGCCCCCGGCCCTCTGCAAGCTAAGTTTTGGGACGTGCGTTTGGAGGGAGGGGGTAGGGACTAGGGCGAGATAACTTTGGGAATATTGGGGAGGGGATTTTAAAGTTAGCTTAGGGGAGAGGGCTGTCCAGGGTCAGTTCTCCTTGAGCGGATAAAGGAGTGGGTTACTTTTTGGCACGAGAGTAGCACGGGCAGGGCAGTTCCAGCCTGTCTCTGTGGTATGTAGTCTATCTAGTGTGTTTACTGTGTCTTGCGGATTTCTGAGGTCTCGATGTCCTCATTCCTCTTGGCACTCGAGAGGAAGCCAGATGTCTCGGGCGCCATCCCTGCAGTCTCGAACGCCCGTACTGGTTGGCGTAGTGCCAGTGGGGCGTTTCTTCTTTCTGCACGAGGAGCTTAAAGCGTGGATTGGTCTCGCATCTTGCAAGTTCTGGCCATTACTTGTTAGTGGCGTCACTCCGTGCTGTGTCAACAGCTCTGCTTGCTAGCTGTCCGCTTTCAGGGACTGAGACTTCTTCCCCACATCCTTATGTTCATAGGTCTTGAGGCCAGCCTTCTTGCGTGTTAGTCATCTTGGTTTTGACCATAACTTCTTGAAACGGGCCGTTACGTTCGAGGTTTTTTTTTTGTGGGGCTGCCCTATAGAACCTCTTCGCTTTGTGTTGCGGCTCTGTAGGTCTTTTAGCCCGACACCTTGTGTCGTTCGGGTGTCATCCTTCTCGCCGAGAGTTTTCTCTCCTTTTTGAGTCACCTTGTTTGCACAGTTATGTGTAGCGTTGCTCTCTGAGCGTGTATGTGTGGCTTGGAGCTGCTCTGCCCGGGGCTGTAGAGTCAGGGGTAGGCGGTATAGCGATAAGCATCTCTGGTTAATGTCTCGATGATATGCATAGACCATTTAGGCAATGGTTTTCCAGTCATCTCTGGTTGAGTAGCCGTTGGGAGGCTGTGCAGCCAGTCGTTTTGGGAGTGTTTCATGGAGAGGCTGGGAGCCTTCTGGGAGGAGCTGTTCAGCAGTAGTGAAGCAGAATGAATCTCAACGGTCTTAAGGGATGTTTGTTTGAGCTGCAAAGCTCGGTGTGTTGTTTTGAATGGCAGGCTGCCCTTGGCCTCTAGGTTGTACTGTGAAATGGGGACGACATCTCTGGAATTGTGAAGCTACTTAAATAAGTCACCCAGGTGCTGATAATTTTTTTTTTCAGATGCAGAGGGACAAGATGTGCTTTGAAGAGCAATAGAGGAGGTGGGTGGAGCCCTGTAAGAAGGTGAGACGGTGCAGGGTGTCGGAGGGAAGTTGTGACCGGTGGCTACATGTCTACATCATGGCTTGTTTTCTTTTTTTTTTTTATTTGAAGGGTCGCAGCAATGTGCAAAGTGGGATGTTGGTGCCGGTGCTGACTCTGGCAAGGCGAGCCATGGCTAGCGGGCTGAAGTAGCAGTTATTTTTTCAGTTGTCGTATTGTCGGTGAAGTTTTAAGCATCCCTTCTATTTTGTGTTTTACAGGTGGTACCTGAGCCTCATTGCGGCAGCCCAAGATGACAGAGGCCGCACTGGGCAGCGGGCAAGGTAAAGAAGTGGGGCGTAGACATCGGTGCAAGCAGTCTTTGGTTTTGGACAGTATCTCAGCACGCGTTTTTTTGCCTTGTTCTTTGCAAGTACCACACGCAGGCTTGGAGGAAAAAAGCTGCACGCTGATGAGACATCCGAAAAGGTGAAGCTGTTGAATGTTGGGTCAGTGGCTAAGAGCCAAGTATTAAATGGCAGCTTGTTTAAGCGCTTACCTTTTTGTTTCGCAGGTGACATGCAGGCTACTTCTGGAATAGGATGAAAGTTTGAGGTGAGCTGGGTGTTAGCGAGGAGGATCACGGAGCCAGTGACTTCTCACAAGCATAATAGTAACTTTGTTTCTTGGTATCTCAGGTGTGGTGAGCGATGATGGCTGCAGCGCCCAGCTTTTGAACCGGTGCAGGGCAGGTGAGGAGTGGAACGGCACAGCCCTTCTTGGGGGTGGGGGTGGTTTGGTGGGGGTGGGGATGTTGCGGCAGAGGTTGGAATTGAGCGGTGCGGTGCTGTCTGCCAGTAATATTTTGGTTTTTCTTTAGATTTTACAGACGAGTAAGAGGAATTTGGAGACCACGAGAGCGTCCCGTTTGGCCATCATGTTTCTTTTGCTGAGGATGGATTTGCACCCCTGGCCCTCTGTAAAGTAAGTTTTGGGAGGTGTGTTTGAAGGGAGGGGGGTGGGACTGAGGGGGCGAGAAATCTGGGAATTTTGAGGAGGGGATTTTAAATTTAGCTTAGGGGAGAGGGCTGTCCAGGGTCAGTTCTCCTTGGGCGGATAAAGGAGCGGGTTACTTTTTGGCACCGGAGTAGCATGGGCAGGGCAGTTCCAGCCTGTCTCTGTGTTGTTCTGTAGTTTGTCTAGTCCGTTCAGTGTCTTACAGATTTCTGAGGTCTCAATGTCGTCATTCCTCTTTGCGCTCGAGAGCAAGCCAGACATCTCAGGCGCCATCCTTGTGGTCTCGAATGCCTGTACTGGTTGACGTAGTGCCACGCGGGCATTTCTTTTTTTCTTCGCGTGACGAGCTTCTAGCGTGGATCGGTCTTGCATCTCAGAAGTTTCCGGGCCGTCCTCATTTGTGGTGTGGTTCTGGGCTCCACCAGCAGCTCTGCTTGCTAGCTGTCCATTTCCATATACTGAGAATTCTTCCCTGCACTCTTGCGTTCGTAGGTCTTGAAGGCAGGCTTCCTGCGCATCAGTCATCTCGGTTTTGACCGTAATTTCTCAGAATGGGCCATTAAGTTTGTCCCATTTTTTTTTCTGGGCCTGCCATAGAACCCCTCGCCTTGCATTACGGCTCTGTATGTCATCTTGCCCGACAGCGCAACTCAATCGGGAGTCATCCTTCTTGCTGAGAGTTTTCCCTCCTCTTTGAGTCGCCTTGTTTGCCCAAACTCTCTTGGTTGCAGAGTTGTGTAGCATTGCTCTCTGAGTGTGTGTGTGTGTGTGTGGCTTGGAGCTGCTCTGCCCAGGGCTGTAGAGTCAGGGGTAGGTGTTATAGCGATAAGCATCTCTGGTTAATGTCTTGATGATATGCATAGACTGTTTAGGCAACGTTTGTACAGTCATCTCTGGTTGAGTAGCTGTTGGCAGGCTGTGCGGCCAGTCATTTTGGGAGTGTTTCATGGAGAGGCTGGGACCCTTCTGGGCAGGGGCTGTTGAGCGGGAGTGAAGCAGATCACATCTCAAAGGTGTAAAGGACTGTGTCTGCGGGCCGCGAAGCTCTGTGTGTTGTTTTGAATGGCAGGCTGCCCTTTGCCTCTAGGTGCTACTTCGCAATGGAGGCGAGAGCTCTGGAATTGTGAAGCTATCGATCAGCACCTGGGTGTCCCATGTAACAAGTTTTGGTTGGGGTTTTTGTTTTCTCAGATACAGAGGGACAATATGCGCTTCGAAGAGCAACAGAGGAGGTGAGCAGACCATAGTGAGGGGCTGAGCAGAGCCTTGTAAGAAGGTGAGTCAGTGCAGGGTGTCGGAGAGAAGATGTGACCGGTGGCGATGTGACTCCATCATGGGTTGTGTGGGGTTTTTTTCTGATTTGAAGATGCCCAGTGATGCGCAAAGCGGGATGGTGCTGCCGGTGCTGACTCTGGCAAGGTGAGCCATGGCTAGTGGGCTGAAGTAGCGGTTATTTTTCAGTTGTCGTAGTGCCAATGAAGTTTTAAGCATCTCTTCTTATTTGTGTTTTACAGGTGGTACGCAAGCCTCATTGCAGCAGCCTAAAATGACAGAGGCTGGACAGGGGAGCAGGCAAGGTGTAGGAGGCGGGATGTACGCATCGCTGTGGGCAGGCCTTGGTTTTGGGCAGTAACTCAAACTGTGTCTTCCGCTTTGTTTTTCACAGGTGCCACACACGGGCTGGGAGTGACGAAGCCTCATGTTGATGAGCAATCGGAGAAGGTGAGGCTGTTGTGGGCTGCCTCGGTGGCTGTGAGCCAAGTGTTACATGGCAGCTTATTTAAGCACTTACCTTTTCTTTTGCAGGTGAAGTGCAGGCTGCTTCTGGAATAGGATGAAAGTTTGAGGTGAGCCGGGGGGAGGAGGATCACGGAGCCGGTGACTTGTCACAAGCGCAACAGTGATTTTTGTTTCTTGGTATCTCAGGTGTGGCGAGCGCTGAGGGCCACAGCACCCAAGTCTGGAACCGGTGCAGGGCAGGTGAGGAGCGGAACGCCTCGGCCCTTCTTGGGGGTGGTTGGGTGCGTGTGTTGTGGCAGAGGTTGGAACTGAGCGGTGCGGTGCTGTCTGCCAGCAATATTTAGTTATTTTCTTTGGATTTTACAGACAACAAGGAGGAGTTTGGAGACAGTGGGAACATCCCGTTTGGCCGACGTGTTTCTCTTGCTGAGGATGGATTTGCGCCCCCGGCCCTCTGCAAGCTAAGTTTTGGGATGTGTATTTGAAGGGAGGGGGGTGGGACTGAGGGGGAGATAAATTTGGGAATATTGGGGAGGGGATTTTAAAGTTAGCTTAGGGGAGAGGGCTGTCCAGAGTCAGTTCTGCTTGGCCAGGCAAAGGAACGAGTCTCAACCGTGATCTAAGATTGTGTAGCATTCTATGGCTCTGTATCACACTGTCTTGACTGTGATTCAAGACTGCGTCGCAATGTTTGGTTCTGTATTGCGTTGAGTCTTGCGTCGCCCTCTATGGCTCTGCATTGCGCCGGTTCTCGACTGTGATGTGAGACTGCGTCGCCCTCTATGGCTCCGCATTGCGCCGGTTCTCGACTGTGATGTGAGAGAGACTGCGTCGCCCTCTATGGCTCTGCATTGCGCCGGTTCTCGACTGTGATGTGAGACTGCGTTGCCCTCTATGGCTCTGCATTGCGCCGGTTCTCGACTGTGATGTGAGACTGCGTTGCCCTCTATGGCTCTGCATTGCGCCGGTTCTCGACTGTGATGTGAGACTGCGTCGCCCTCTATGGCTCCGCATTGCCCTGGGTCTCAAGCGTGGTGTGAGACTGCGTCACACCATACGGCTCAGCATTATGCTGGGTCTTGTGTTGCACCGTACAGCTTCATATTGTGCTGGGTCTCAACTGTGATGTAAGACTGCGTAGTATTCTGTGGCTCTGTATTGCCCTGCGTCTTGACTGTGATTCAAGACTGCTCGCACTGTTTGACTCCTTATTGTGTTGGGTCTTGTGTCGCACTGTTGCTCCGTATTGCTCTGGGTCTGGAGTGTGATGCGAGACTGCATTGCACCGTATAGCTCTGTATTGCGCTGGGTCTTGCGTCGCACTGTTGCTCCGTATTGCTCTGGGTCTGGAGTGTGATGCGAGACTGCATTGCACCGTATAGCTCTGTATTGCGCTGGGTCTTGCGTCGCACTGTATGGGTCTGTATTATGCTTGGTCTCAACTGTGATCTATGACTGCCTAGTATTCTATGGCTCTGTATTGCGCTGGGTCTTGCGTCGCACTGTATGGGTCTGTATTATGCTTGGTCTCAACTGTGATCTATGACTGCCTAGTATTCTATGGCTCTGTATTGCGCTGGGTCTTGCGTCGCACTGTATGGGTCTGTATTATGCTTGGTCTCGACTGTGATGTAAGACTGCGTAGTATTCTGTGGCTCTGTATTGCCCTGCGTCTTGACTGTGATTCAAGACTGCTCGCACTGTTTGACTCCTTATTGTGTTGGGTCTTGCGTCGCACTGTTGCTCCGTATTGCTCTGGGTCTGGAGTGTGATGCGAGACTGCATTGCACCGTATAGCTCTGTATTGCACTGGGTCTTGCGTCGCACTGTTGCTCCGTATTGCTCTGGGTCTGGAGTGTGATGCGAGACTGCATTGCACCGTATAGCTCTGTATTGCGCTGGGTCTTGTGTCGCACTGTATGGGTCTGTATTATGCTTGGTCTCAACTGTGATCTATGACTGCCTAGTATTCTATGGCTCTGTATTGCGCTGGGTCTTGCGTCGCACTGTATGGGTCTGTATTATGCTTGGTCTCAACTGTGATCTATGACTGCCTAGTATTCTATGGCTCTGTATTGCGCTGGGTCTTGCGTCGCACTGTATGGGTCTGTATTATGCTTGGTCTCAACTGTGATCTATGACTGCCTAGTATTCTATGGCTCTGTATTGCGCTGGGTCTTGCGTCGCACTGTATGGGTCTGCATTGCCCCGGGTCTCGAGCATGATGTGAGACTGTGTCACACTGTATGGCTCTGCATTGCCCCGGGTCTCGAGCATGATGTGAGACTGTGTCACACGATATGGCTCCGCATTGCCCCGGGTCTCAAGCGTGATGTGACGTTTTCCTGTGCTTCCCATTATGAAGGCTGACATTTTGGCCTCGAGTGGAGCGGTGGTGTTGTTTGGAGGATCCTAGTGACTCAATTTGTGGGCTGCTTCTGGAATTGGGGGAAATATGCTATTCTAGAAGGTCACTGGTGAAGCAGAGATGTTTGGAGGAGGGGAGCAATGAATGGGAGTTGAATGAATGAATGGGAGTTGAATGGATGGATGGATGAATGAATGGGAGTTGAATGGATGGATGGACGGATGGATGAATGGGAGTTGAATGGATGGATGGACGGATGGATGAATGGGAGTTGGATGGATGGATGGACGGATGGATGAATGGGAGTTGGATGGATGGATGGATGGACGGATGGATGGATGGGAGTTGGATGGATGGATGGACGGATGAATGGGAGTTGGATGGATGGATGGATGGATGGATGAATGGGAGTTGGATGGATGGATGGATGGATGAATGGGAGTTGGATGGATGGATGGATGGATGGATGGGAGTTGGATGGATGGATGAATGAATGAATGAATGGGAGTTGGATGGATGAATGAATGAATGAATGGGAGTTGGATGGATGGATGAATGAATGAATGGGAGTTGGATGGATGGATGAATGAATGAATGGGAGTTGGATGGATGGATGAATGAATGAATGGGAGTTGGATGGATGGATGAATGAATGAATGGGAGTTGGATGGGAGTTGGATGGATGGATGGATGGGAGTTGGATGGATGGATGGATGGGAGTTGGATGGATGGATGGGAGTTGGATGGATGGATGGGAGTCGACTGACTGACTGACTGACTGGGAGTCGAATGGATGGATGGGAGTCGAATGGATGGATGGGAGTCGAATGGATGGATGGGAGTTGGATGGATGGGAGTTGGATGGATGGGAGTTGGATGGATGGGAGTTGGATGGATGGGAGTTGGATGGATGGGAGTTGGATGGATGGGAGTTGGATGGATGGGAGATGGATGGATGGATGGATGGATGGATGGGAGTTGGATGGATGGGAGTTGGATGGATGGGAGTTGGATGGATGGGAGTTGGATGGATGGGAGTTGGATGGATGGGAGTTGGATGGATGGGAGTTGGATGGATGGGAGTTGGATGGATGGGAGTTGGATGGATGGGAGTTGGATGGATGGGAGTTGGATGGATGGATGGATGGATGGATGGGAGTTGGATGAGTGGGAGTTATTGTGTGTAAACTTATGGGTGTGTGAATGTGGTTTGTTTGTTTGTTTGTTTGTTTTTATTTCAGGTAGGATATAATGTTGACAGTAAGGTATTGATTTGAGAGTACCGCAACGTAAAAAACCAAACCAGCTGGGGGTTTTTTGTTTTGTTTTGTTTTTCTTTCCCTGGCTGGGTGTGGGTTTATTTTTTTTTTTTTTCCCCAGGTCCTCATTGCTCTAGGGGTCTAGGGCCAGGGTTTTCACACAAAAGGCCATTTTGTAGTCTCCCGGCAACGCCATTCTCAGTGAGCTGCAGAGACGGGGTGATGGCCCATGGTGCTGGGCGAAGGGATTAGCAGAGAGGGGAGGGTTGGTTTGTCGGGTAGGTGAGCGAGTGTTGTGCTTGTGCATGGCTTTGTATTGTAGTGTGTTAGTATGTAATAGGTGTTAGCGTGTTGCATATGGAGTTGAGATTTTTTCTTTTCCAGGCATTGTATTAAAAAAAAAATCAACCAACCACAACTTAGAATAAAAAAAAACCCAGTCGGGGGATTTTTTTTTTTTTTCCCCCGGCTGGGTTTTTTTTTCCCCCGGTCCCGGTCGGTCCGCACGGCGACAATCATCGCCAAAGTTTGGGCGGCGGAGGGCCTAGGGCCGGGGTTTTCACAGGCAGGGCGATTTTGGAGGCCCCCGGGAACCCCGTTCCCGAGGAGAGCCACGGAGATGGGGCGGCGGGCAGCAAGAGAGAGGGAGGGTTGGTTTGTTGGGTAGGTGAGCGAGTGTTGTGCCTGTGTGTGGGTTTGTATGGTTGTGTGTTAGTATGTAATAGTTGTTAGTGTGCTGCATATGGAGTTGAGATTTTTTTTTTTCTTTTCCAGGCATTATATTTTTTTTTAAATATTAACCAACCACAACTTAGAATAAAAAAAACCCCAGTCGGGGGATTTTTTTTTTTTCCCCCGGCTGGGTTTTTTTTTCCCCCGGTCCCGGTCGGTCCGCACGGCGACAATCATCGCCAAAGTTTGGGCGGCGGAGGGCCTAGGGCCGGGGTTTTCGCAGGCAGGGCGATTTTGGAGGCCCCCGGGAACCCCGTTCCCGAGGAGAGCCACGGAGATGGGGCGGCGGGCAGCAGAGAGACGGAGGGTTGGCTTGTTGGGTAGGTGAGCGAGTGTTGTGCCTGTGTGTGGGTTTGTATGGTTGTGTGTTAGTATGTAATAGTTGTTAGTGTGCTGCATATGGAGTTGAGATTTTTTTTTCTTTTCCAGGTATTATATTTTTTCTTTTTTAAAAATATTAACCAACCACAACTTAGAATAAAAAAAACCCCAGTCGGGGGATTTTTTTTTTTCCCCCGGCTGGGTTTTTTTTTCCCCCGGTCCCGGTCGGTCCGCACGGTGAAAATCATCGCCAAAGTTTGGGCGGCGAGGGCCTAGGGCCGGGGTTTTCGCAGGCAGGGTGATTTTGGAGGCCCCCGGGAACCCCGTTCCTGAGGAGAGCCGGTCTGGAATGTGGCTATTTCTCTGTTATTGTAAGGTGCTATGTTTAGATGAGTGTCTAAGGAAGGCAATTGAGGATCCTGCAATAAAAAGGTACAGTGAGAGGGGCTAGATAGTCTGTTTTGAGGAAGGCAGGGTTGTGAAGTGGGCCTCTCTGTATTTTAAATGGCTAGGCTTTTAACTGTGGCTGTGTGTTTTTTGCTGTAATGGTATTGTTAAAAATTGTTTGTTTGCATGCAGGTGCCAAAGGCCAGGTCCCGTCAGGAGGAGCAGAGCCGGCCGGCTCTTTGCCCGGGCATCGTAGTTTTTGGAGAAGCGGTCACTCTAAAGAGGAAAAGGGACGGACGCCAAGCGAGGGATGCGAGCCCCGTGTACGCGAGAGCGTCCGATGGGAAAGACGGTGGGTACAGTTTGTACTCAGTGTTGTAAAGCTGTGCCCTTGAGTGTGTAAACTGTAAGCTTGGTGCTCTGTCATTGAAATCTGCTGTTTGTGCTGTGTGGTTTAAATCTGTAAGCTCTGTGTCTTCAGCATGCTCTGGGCATGACTTAGTTGCCTACACTTTGTACCTGCTGTAGGCTCTTGCCTGAGCTATGTAGGTGTTGTACCTGTTGTAGGCTGTGCGCCTGAGCTCTGTAGGCTGTGCGCCTGAGCTCTGTAGGCTGTGCGCCTGAGCTCTGTAGGCTGTGCGCCTGAGCTCTGTAGGCTGTGCGCCTGATCTCTGTACACTTTGTGCCTGCTGTAGGCTCTGCGCCTGAGTTATGTATGTGTTGTAGCTGTTGTGAGCTCAGTACTTTGCAGAGCTACAGTCATTGAGTTCAAGTTTGACAGAAATAAAGAAAATAAGCAGCAAAGGAATAAAGTTTAATAAAGAGTTTTTACTCCTTGGTGTTTGTCTTTTTTTTGTGTGTGTCTCTTCCTTTTTTTGTAAACTGGTGCAGCAGCAGGGCTTGGCTTGCTCCTGGGGCGTAGTTGTTACAAGTTTTAAAGAAAATTAATAAATTATTAAGGAGCGACTACGCCCCAGGAGCAAGCCAAGCCCTGCTGCTGCATGCATTTCTTTATTATTTTTATTCTTTTTATTTACTATCCCATACCTCATTAAATATTGCCCACCTGACACACTCACATATATATAGACTACCTACAAAACTGATCACATATAAATTAACCAATTCCTTATGCAAATGAGATGCAAATTTTTCTTCCACCACCCAGATAATCAAATACCTCCAGCTGACAACTACCACGACCCACACCACCTCCACAGACCACACAAACACACTCTTTAACACCTACAACAACCCTTTCCATACCACACCACACCTACATTAACCCAATCAGGTTACAGCATGACACTTACGGTGTCAGGTTAGGGGTTAGGGTGTCAGGGGTGAGGGTGAGGGTTAGGGCCGTTAGGGTTAGGGTTAGGGTTAGGGCCGTTAGGGTTAGGGTTAGGGCCGTTAGGGTTAGGGTTAGGGCCGTTAGGGTTAGGGCCGTTAGGGTTAGGGCCGTTAGGGTTAGGGCCGTTAGGGTTAGGGTTTTAGGGTTAGGGTTTTAGGGTTAGGGTTTTAGGGTTAGGGTTTTAGGGTTAGGGTTTTAGGGTTAGGGTTTTAGGGTTAGGGTTTTAGGGTTAGGGTTTTAGGGTTAGGGTTTTAGGGTTAGGGTTTTAGGGTTAGGGTTTTAGGGTTAGGGTTTTAGGGTTAGGGTTTTAGGGTTAGGGTTTAGGGTTAGGGTTAGGGTTAGGGTTAGGGTTAGGGTTAGGGTTAGGGTTAGGGTTAGGGTTAGGGTTAGGGTTAGGGTTAGGGTTAGGGTTAGGGTTAGGGTTAGGGTTAGGGTTAGGGTTAGGGTTAGGGTTAGGGTTAGGGTTAGGGTTAGGGTTAGGGTTAGGGTTAGGGTTAGGGTTAGGGTTAGGGTTAGGGTTAGGGTTAGGGTTAGGGTTAGGGTTAGGGTTAGGGTTAGGGTTAGGGTTAGGGTTAGGGTTAGGGTTAGGGTTAGGGTTAGGGTTAGGGTTAGGGTTAGGGTTAGGGTTAGGGTTAGGGTTAGGGTTAGGGTTAGGGTTAGGGTTAGGGTTAGGGTTAGGGTTAGGGTTAGGGTTAGGGTTAGGGTTAGGGTTAGGGTTAGGGTTAGGGTTAGGGTTAGGGTTAGGGTTAGGGTTAGGGTTAGGGTTAGGGTTAGGGTTAGGGTTAGGGTTAGGGTTAGGGTTAGGGTTAGGGTTAGGGTTAGGGTTAGGGTTAGGGTTAGGGTTAGGGTTAGGGTTAGGGTTAGGGTTAGGGTTAGGGTTAGGGTTAGGGTTAGGGTTAGGGTTAGGGTTAGGGTTAGGGTTAGGGTTAGGGTTAGGGTTAGGGTTAGGGTTAGGGTTAGGGTTAGGGTTAGGGTTAGGGTTAGGGTTAGGGTTAGGGTTAGGGTTAGGGTTAGGGTTAGGGTTAGGGTTAGGGTTAGGGTTAGGGTTAGGGTTAGGGTTAGGGTTAGGGTTAGGGTTAGGGTTAGGGTTAGGGTTAGGGTTAGGGTTAGGGTTAGGGTTAGGGTTAGGGTTAGGGTTAGGGTTAGGGTTAGGGTTAGGGTTAGGGTTAGGGTTAGGGTTAGGGTTAGGGTTAGGGTTAGGGTTAGGGTTAGGGTTAGGGTTAGGGTTAGGGTTAGGGTTAGGGTTAGGGTTAGGGTTAGGGTTAGGGTTAGGGTTAGGGTTAGGGTTAGGGTTAGGGTTAGGGTTAGGGTTAGGGTTAGGGTTAGGGTTAGGGTTAGGGTTAGGGTTAGGGTTAGGGTTAGGGTTAGGGTTAGGGTTAGGGTTAGGGTTAGGGTTAGGGTTAGGGTTAGGGTTAGGGTTAGGGTTAGGGTTAGGGTTAGGGTTAGGGTTAGGGTTAGGGTTAGGGTTAGGGTTAGGGTTAGGGTTAGGGTTAGGGTTAGGGTTAGGGTTAGGGTTAGGGTTAGGGTTAGGGTTAGGGTTAGGGTTAGGGTTAGGGTTAGGGTTAGGGTTAGGGTTAGGGTTAGGGTTAGGGTTAGGGTTAGGGTTAGGGTTAGGGTTAGGGTTAGGGTTAGGGTTAGGGTTAGGGTTAGGGTTAGGGTTAGGGTTAGGGTTAGGGTTAGGGTTAGGGTTAGGGTTAGGGTTAGGGTTAGGGTTAGGGTTAGGGTTAGGGTTAGGGTTAGGGTTAGGGGTTAGGGTTAGGGTTAGGGTTAGGGTTAGGGTTAGGGTTAGGGTTAGGGTTAGGGTTAGGGTTAGGGTTAGGGTTAGGGTTAGGGTTAGGGTTAGGGTTAGGGTTAGGGTTAGGGTTAGGGTTAGGTTAGGGTTAGGGTTAGGGTTAGGGTTAGGGTTAGGGTTAGGGTTAGGGTTAGGGTTAGGGTTAGGGTTAGGGTTAGGGTTAGGGTTAGGGTTAGGGTTAGGGTTAGGGTTAGGGTTAGGGTTAGGGTTAGGGTTAGGGTTAGGGTTAGGGTTAGGGTTAGGGTTAGGGTTAGGGTTAGGGTTAGGGTTAGGGTTAGGGTTAGGGTTAGGGTTAGGGTTAGGGTTAGGGTTAGGGTTAGGGTTAGGGTTAGGGTTAGGGTTAGGGTTAGGGTTAGGGTTAGGGTTAGGGTTAGGGTTAGGGTTAGGGTTAGGGTTAGGGTTAGGGTTAGGGTTAGGGTTAGGGTTAGGGTTAGGGTTAGGGTTAGGGTTAGGGTTAGGGTTAGGGTTAGGGTTAGGGTTAGGGTTAGGGTTAGGGTTAGGGTTAGGGTTAGGGTTAGGGTTAGGGTTAGGGTTAGGGTTAGGGTTAGGGTTAGGGTTAGGGTTAGGGTTAGGGTTAGGGTTAGGGTTAGGGTTAGGGTTAGGGTTAGGTTAGGGTTAGGGTTAGGGTTAGGGTTAGGGTTAGGGTTAGGGTTAGGGTTAGGGTTAGGGTTAGGGTTAGGGTTAGGGTTAGGGTTAGGGTTAGGGTTAGGGTTAGGGTTAGGGTTAGGGTTAGGGTTAGGGTTAGGGTTAGGGTTAGGGTTAGGGTTAGGGTTAGGGTTTGGTTAGGGTTAGGGTTAGGGTTAGGGTTAGGGTTAGGGTTAGGGTTAGGGTTAGGGTTAGGGTTAGGGTTAGGGTTAGGGTTAGGGTTAGGGTTAGGGTTAGGGTTAGGGTTAGGGTTAGGGTTAGGGTTAGGGTTAGGGTTAGGGTTAGGGTTAGGGTTAGGGTTAGGGTTAGGGTTAGGGTTAGGGTTAGGGTTAGGGTTAGGGTTAGGGTTAGGGTTAGGGTTAGGGTTAGGGTTAGGGTTAGGGTTAGGGTTAGGGTTAGGGTTAGGGTTAGGGTTAGGGTTAGGGTTAGGGTTAGGGTTAGGGTTAGGGTTAGGGTTAGGGTTAGGGTTAGGGTTAGGGTTAGGGTTAGGGTTAGGGGTTAGGGTTAGGGTTAGGGTTAGGGTTAGGGTTAGGGTTAGGGTTAGGGTTAGGGTTAGGGTTAGGGTTAGGGTTAGGGTTAGGGTTAGGGTAGGTTAGGGTTAGGGTTAGGGTTAGGGTTAGGGTTAGGGTTAGGGTTAGGGTTAGGGTTAGGGTTAGGGTTAGGGTTAGGGTTAGGGTTAGGGTTAGGGTTAGGGTTAGGGTTAGGGTTAGGGTTAGGGTTAGGGTTAGGGTTAGGGTTAGGGTTAGGGTTAGGGTTAGGGTTAGGTTAGGGTTAGGGTTAGGGTTAGGGTTAGGGTTAGGGTTAGGGTTAGGGTTAGGGTTAGGGTTAGGGTTAGGGTTAGGGTTAGGGTTAGGGTTAGGGTTAGGGTTAGGGTTAGGGTTAGGGTTAGGGTTAGGGTTAGGGTTAGGGTTAGGGTTAGGGTTAGGGTTAGGGTTAGGGTTAGGGTTAGGGTTAGGGTTAGGGTTAGGGTTAGGGTTAGGGTTAGGGTTAGGGTTAGGGTTAGGGTTAGTAGGGTTAGGGTTAGGGTTAGGGTTAGGGTTAGGGTTAGGGTTAGGGTTAGGGTTAGGGTTAGGGTTAGGGTTAGGGTTAGGGTTAGGGTTAGGGTTAGGGTTAGGGTTAGGGTTAGGGTTAGGGTTAGGGTTAGGGTTAGGGTTAGGGTTAGGGTTAGGGTTAGGGTTAGGGTTAGGGTTAGGGTTAGGGTTAGGGTTAGGGTTAGGGTTAGGGTTAGGGTTAGGGTTAGGGTTAGGGTTAGGGTTAGGGTTAGGGTTAGGGTTAGGGTTAGGGTTAGGGTTAGGGTTAGGGTTAGGGTTAGGGTTAGGGTTAGGGTTAGGGTTAGGGTTAGGGTTAGGGTTAGGGTTAGGGTTAGGGTTAGGGTTAGGGTTAGGGTTAGGGTTAGGGTTAGGGTTAGGGTTAGGGTTAGGGTTA